>NC_046383.1:24380501-24556035 GCF_011125445.2 Fundulus heteroclitus | reverse complement strand
TGGGCTATGTACGGAGGTCCGAACAGGGCAGACAAATCCAGGGGCAAGGAAGGTTTGTTATTGTGGAACAAATCCAGATCATGGTCCAGAAATCAGAAGTAAGGCAAGGTAGGAAAATTCAGAAATGTGATCAAGACAAGGTGATCAGGCATGAACAAACACTGGACATCTACTTGCAAATGTTTCTGGCATATATGGCAGAATGCAGGTGGCAGACAGGCCAGAAACATGACAACTGCATGACTGGGCCAGATGGTGAGTTTATCCTTCCACGAGATTTTCACGGCAGTAATTTTCAGCTTTTTTGGAGCGCTTTCTGCACAAGCTTTAAGTATCTGGCTGGTGGCTTTAGATGTTGCTTCAATATTTATGCATAATGTTCTTTCCCCATCATGCCATCTATTATGTGAAGTGCACCAGTCCCCCTGCAGCAAAACCCCCCAAAAAAGAAATGCTGCTACCCTCAAAGTTTAAAGTTGAAGGCTTGCAAACTTTGCTTTTTTTCCTCTAAATTTGAGGAAGATCATTATGGCCACACACTTTAAACTTTTGTTTTAGAAGAACTCAGGCGATGTCTCCAAAAAATTAAAGCATTTGATCCTATTGTAATCTGCTTTTTATGTTGTATTGGGAGAAATGGATTCTTCCTTTCAGAGTGGCCTTTCAGCCGATGCTGATGTTAGACTAGTTTCACTGTGGATAACGACTCTCTTAGCAGCTTCAGCCAATATCTTCTCAAGATGTTATGCTCTTGTTCTAGGGTTAATACACATATTTTGCACCAAAACCCGTTAATCTCTGGGGCACAGAACTTATTTCCTACAGCTAAACAATCCCGTGGCGTCTATACTTGCACATAATTGTTTGAACAACAGATGCCTGTTGGATCTTCAGGCGTCTTGAAATTGAACCCGAGGCTGAACTAGACACGTTTAGGTTCACAGTTCTCTTCCTGATTGCTCGGATAATTTCTTTGGATTTTCCATCACGTTACACAAAGAACCAATGAGCTTGGGGTGTTCCTTAAAATACATCCTGAATGTGCTTCCACTCAACTAAACGTCATGAAAACGAAGAAGCTTGCAAAGCTATGACGTCATCATCTGAGATTTCCCAATTTTTTCTAAAGGGATAGAAATATTAAATGTGTGTAAATTTCAGAATATGAAGAAAGTAATAAAAATATCTTATATTTCAGATAGTTAACTGATTATTTAACTTATTTAGGTCTAGTTAGTTTTAATGTTAATAAACTAGGTTATGCGTCTTTTTATTCATTGTATATTTATACATCTGGTTTCAACTGTATTTATTGTGAAACATTTTGAGGCAGATTGTTGCATTGCAGGCTGTCGTCTTCCAACATAAGCAGTGTCACAGCCATCTCCTTGCTCCGAGTTCCACTTCTGTCTTCCTCTAGCTTAAAATAGAGGCGGTGACCTATTCAGATGCAATGAATAATTAAACTCTGAGGCTATGATTTTTAAATATTAACACTTTTTTTTTTTTTTTGCAAAGGCGCTGACATTCAAGGTGAAGTTACTGATGTCGGGTCGTTGCTGTTGTTTTGGCCGGCAGCCCGCTTCAGCAACAGGCCTTTTTTATTACAACAGACATTTTGATTTGTCACAGCAGCACAAGCTCAGGTGCGGCTAATAATATCAGCAACAACTTTCATCTGCAGGAACTTGCATGCACAGAGCTTCAGACATTCATTTTATTATTTATACCTGCCCGTTACCTGCAAGAACGTGACAAAGCGCTGGGAAATAAAAGGATGTCTGCCTCTCATGTTAGTCTGATTTTGCATCACAGTTGTTGGTCAACGCATCGAGGCACAAATATACAGTTTCTGTTATTCAAAGGGAGCTAAATTATTCTTCCAAACAGCTGGGTCCTGTAGCTCGTGGGCAGTATTACTCAAACAGGAGTAAATTATGCATCTGTTGAGGTTTCCAGCTGCAAAGCATATTTGGCGCTCTGGTGAATATTTCACAGCAGCAGGGCAGCGTATGTAGAATCCCATCAAAATAAGCTACCGTGTGTGTGTGTGTGTGTGTGTGTGTGTGTGTGTGTGTGTGTGTGTTCAGGGTAATTCAGGAATGCATTAACCAGTGCAAACGGTGTGGCTAACTGGTGTGGTTTGTTTTTAGTCGTCAGAGGAGCCTCTCTTTGCACTTTTTACATTTCAGTAGGTTTTGGTCTTTTCACTTTTTATAATTTGCTTGTCACTTTACTTTATAGAGGATAGGCCATTAACGACATGAACGAAGGACTGGATTCATTTTGCGGTGCAAAACTGCCTCTCCTGACTCATGCAAGCCATGCAAATTCACCAAGCTACTTTGGTGAATTCAAGCCACAGACAAAAACTAAATGGTGCATTATTCTAAAGTCAGAGGGAAAGAGTGTTTAAAATTTTTAAAAAATAGAAACCTAAAAAGAATTTGCTCCCCTGGAACATGTTGCACTGCAATTACAACTGCAAGTCTTTAAGGGTATGTTTCTACCAGCTTTGGATATTTTTGACCAGTAAGACTGGGAGCGGAGCATCAATGAAGATCAGTTATTAATCCAACTTCCCGGTCCCTTCTGAAGAAAGGAATCCTGCATAGTGCTGTCCTCACCATGTTTCCGCATGGGGATAAGATGAGCAGTAGACCTTTGCAGCTCCTCCAGAGTAACCCTGCAGCAGCATCTGCTTCCTTCTTCCTCCTCCAGACATTCCCCTGATGCGTAAACCAGTTTTTTTTTTTTTTAACTTTTCCTCGGTTGCAGCTGCCACACAGTTTTGCTGCAGGACTTTTCCAGTCAGAGGAAGGTGTTTGACCACCTGTTTCATCGGGAATCTGGTGATTACGTCCTCTTTCTGCCACATCCAGGTGGTTTAGAAGTGGGTCCTCCACCATTAAACTTGTGAACCTTGCTGCGTACTGTAGGCTCAGGATTATTTGGCCATTTTGCTTTCCTTTTTTTATCCTTTTCCTTTTTCAAGCAAGAAATTCTATCTTCTCTGAACTCTCTGGACATTTGTCTCATTTAGCCAGATTTCTAACTTGCAATATACCGTTACAGGGAACAATTGAGAAATCTGAGTTTTTTTATCGGAAGCAAACCTGATGCCACCATTGAAGCCATGGATTGCTTGTACCAGGACTGTCTGAGCATGTAATTTGCAAGTGCTTGCTCTTATAAAGATCTGAGGGGTCTGAATAATTTTGAGTCCACAGTAATCATTTAAACTACGGTTTATTCTTGAATTTGGATAAAAAATCCTCATAGTATTAGTGTTAAACCATCCTTATGCAACATGTTTAGGCGCAAACAGCTGAACAATGTTGAAATGTATCAAAACACCTGATCTGATTTGGGGTTTGAATAATTATAGGAGCGAATTAAAAATCAATATAAAATATACTTTTTGAAGTTGTGAAACATAAAAAAGCACTAGGGGTGTGAAAACTTATGAAAAGCACCGTATAGTCCCCCAACACATGGAAAGAGACCACTATGACCGAAATGTATTTGCATGTGCAAAAGAGATGCTTAGTAATAAAATGTAGGAGATGAATTACAGCTTAAGCTCAGCATGCAAGACCAGCGGCCAGAGCTGCAGCAGTGAGCTGCAGATGTATTGGAGGATCTGTAGTTTTTCTTTAAGACTATCTGTTAAAAATGCATCAAGTTTATCAAGGGAAGTGAGAGTTCTCTGGGCTCATTAGTCTGAATAAAATAGCATGCTCTGGCATGAAGAGATTCCAGCGTTAAAACCGTTGCCAGTTAATCCATATGAGAGCAGATCCTGCCTGGTGATCAAAACTAGAGCTGCGAGTGTTCGTGTGCATGCATATGAGCGTGTGTGTTTTGTAGGACTGCCGGAAAGAGGAGGAGAGGGGGGGGGGGACAGCATATGAGTGATGTGGAGAGAGATAAAAAGGCTGCGAGGAGAAAAAAAGAGAAGAGGATGAGTCTTTGCAAAGAAAAGAGATGAGAAACGGAAAAGGGGGAGCGGCGAGAGAGACGGCAAACATAATGGGAGAGCAGCAGAGAGGGGCGGTTCTGACCCGTGCCGTTTTTTTTTTTTTGTGCTCCCTGGTGCTGCTGGCTACAGTGTGATCAAACCCGGAAAGACTGAGCCCTGTAGACCACATCCCAGAAACCATAATCCTTCTCTCCGGGGACCCGGATAAAACACGCAGAGGACCTCGTCTTTCTATCTCGTGTTCTTCCCCACACTCCCTCCACTCGACAGCGCAGGAACGCGCACAATTACAAACTCCATGTGAAATGAGCTCTTTGTGCTGTGCAAACACGGAGAGGCAGTTTGGGGAGAAAGCTGCACATAACATCGACTATCAGCACATCCCTGAAACACCGGACCTAATCAGGCTCCTCTGCACCTTGGGAAGCCACTGCAGCTGAATATGAATTAATTAGGCTGGATGTTATCAGTCACTGAGCCATTAGTGATGTTCTTCTGCTTGATGCATATCTGCGGCTATCTCATCAGCCTTCCTCAGCATTTAACATAACGTTTTATCAACATACCATTCTACCTCGGTCCTGCAGGGAAGCTGTGAATGTGTGTGTGTGTGTGTGCAGGATCTGTTTAATTCTCCATCTGCATGTGGGTGTGAGAGCTGGTTGTCAGGGAGAGCAGTACTCACAGCTTTCTATCTCCAGAGTGCAGTTTTGCTCATCTAGAGGGTAGCGGCGCAGGTCCATCATGCAGGCAGCAGTTGTAGTGATGCTGTGGACAATGAGGGGAAATAAAACATTATTCGTCAAGGGAGCTGATCCAGGAAGTTTGTTTCATTCTACCTTCACCACAAAGCAAAGACAACTACGCCTCATACCCGGCTGTGCGACAGAGAAGACAGTTCTCAGGATTCAGATGGAACTGTCATTAATTATGTTTTTTTTTTAGGGAAGAGCGTTAAGACAGGCAGCAACATTTGCACAAAATATTTCTGATTGATATCTTTTTCAGATACATTAAAAATGATCACTCAAACTACAATCCATGTTTTCATATGTCTTCATGTTTCTTTTATTTTTCATCCTTCTTCAAAATAACAGATTTGCACAGTCATATTTAACAAACGAAAATGCAGTATTTTGGTCCTAAGCCATGTAGTGATTTATAGGCTAATAGAAGTATTTTAAAGTCTATTCTCTGAGATACAGGGAGCCAGAGTAAGGACTTTAGAACTGGGGTGATGTGCTCTACTTTCTTAGTCTTAGTGAGGACACGGGCAGTTCTGGATCACCTGCAGCCGTCTGATCGACTTTTTTTTGGCAGACCTGTGAAAACACCGTTGCAGTAATCAACTCTAATAAAGATAAATGCATGTATTAGTTTTTCCAGATCCTGCTGAGACATTCGTTTTTAATCCTGGAAATGTCATTCAGGTGATAGAAGGCCAACTTTGTAATTGTCTTTAGATGCTTTCGGAGGTTCAGGTCTGAATCTGTCATTACTTCCAGATTTCGGGCCTGATCAGTGGTTACTAGTGTTGGAGATTATGAATTTACAGAGACTGGACTGCAAAGGTGGTTACCGTGGAAATTACAGATAAACAGACTCTGGAGGCCAGAGTATGACATGCTTGGATTGGACAGAATGAATGTCTATGGGAAAATGTGTCAGCAAGGAGACTTAGACTTATAATTAGACTTAGACAACTTTATTTGTCATTGTGTATGCACAGAGTGCGTACAGAATGAAATTTTGTTGCATACAGCTTGTAAATTGCACTAAAAATTAAATTACATTATAAGGTGCAGCAGTGATTTAAAAGTAAACAATTTAAATGTAGACAATGCAGGAGACGTCACAGTGTACAGGTGAGTATTTTTAAGAACCATTTGTATGTACAGAATTTGATTGTGCAAAGGGCATTTGTGCAAGGATGCATTTAAAAACTAAGAGTTCGGCAGCATTTGTAATGCTAGATCGAGATGTCATGATGCAAAATGTGCAAATATGCCAATGTTGTGCAGAGTTTATGGGTTATAGTTCAGCAGTTCAACAGCACGACGTCTGCATTACAGCATGATCTTCTCCACCAATGTGATGAGCAGAAAACTGATATATTGTTACATGCCCCCTGAATTGGTGGACACAATGTTTCCTATTTAATGTCTGTGTGAAAGAACAAACAGGGTTCTCAGGTACCACTTGTGTTGTTATGAGAACCCAGTACTGAAACTGTAAACATTTCTCTGCCTTTTAGATTAAATATGGTAAAATATAGTTACGGTTTGAAGAGTATTTTTATTACTACAAAAGCCTCCAATAGAAACACCACATTATCAAATAAAAGAACCTTGGGAAGACAGAGAACAGGTCTATTGTTTAACACTAGCTGAAGCGACTGAAGCTGTGTGCCAGGCTCTTGATCCCTCCTCCGTTGGTCCAAAAATGATTACTTCAGTTTTGTTTTTAATCATTTGTAGAATATAATGCACTGATTTCTTCCAAGCATTTACTCAGTGCTTGAATGGGTTCATAGTCAGCTGGTAAAATGGTGATGTAGAGCTTAGGGCGTAATTCAGTCTTGTAAGGCTCCATGCTCTCCAGGCAAAAACAGACCAGACTAATCATAGGCGGGACTTTACGATGCGTCACTCTCAGAGCCAGAATTACCCTTAATGCAGCAGTGCTTTTCTGTAACCATAACAGTCAAGATACATACTGGGACTTTTGTTGCTTGATGTCTTGGAAAATTAAGAAAGTACTTGTGAGTACGACATGTATCCTCAGATTTTTTAGTCAAAAGTGGCAAAAACCGTTCACTGAAGAGTTTGTTTCGATGACATGACATGTTTCGCGGACAACAAATTACAAAAATAGAGCGTGTTGCTTGGAGTTTTTTGCGTCACATCTGTATTTATCTGATTGGTTCTAATCTGTTGACGCCGAGCCTGTCAGTCCAGCCTTTGAAATAGGACTCTACCATCTCTTTTCCAGACTGATACGGAGTGTATACGATGTAATTCAGTCTGACTGGCCAGGCTAGCAGAGGTGTGTGTTGTCGGTATAGTTATGGAAACTTATGTTGCTGTTTCCTTTTGATCTAAGCTAAAGGGAGCATGTAGATATTGAATAGGAGGGGACCCAAGATGCCCATGGGGATCCCTGCATGTGATTTTTTTGGTGGTCTCAGATGTAAAGTTACCTGTTGACATAAAAATGTCCCTGTCCTTTAAGTAGGATTTAAACCAGTCAAGTGCTGTACCAGAAAGGCCGACCCAACACGCGACCATCAGAGAGTTTAAATCTCCCCTACAGACAAATTTCTCATAAATATAAGACTGATTGATGTATGAGCATTAACATAGCATATTATAACTAACACACTAATACCTGCTGATGTTGGACACTTTTTTTTTTAGAAACATGACATTTCCTCTCATTTTTATGCAGATGACTGGCAGGTTTAACCATCTTTTCCTGGGTTGCTTTCTTCATATCGGGAGATGGACAGCAAAAAACCTCACAAAATTGGGTGTGGAAGGAGTTCCTTGTTTTAAACTATATAGTCAAATGAACTCAGCTGTCTAATCTAACTTTTGATTTGCTCTTTAGCATATTCAAAATCTTTTTTTATTTTTATTTTTTTTTGCTTCAGCAAAAAATGTAGCCACTGGAAAAAAATATTAAATGGTTGGCTATGCTTACATTAGATAGAAATGTTACAGGCATTACAAAATCCTTTTTTCCCACCAGCTGGGCCAATTGCTGTAAGATTTTATTTATTTGTCCTTCTAAGCTGCTCCTGTTTCTGCAGCAAGCGGTAGCTGGAATGCTATTTGTGCATGGAGAGTGGAAAAAGCTCAGTGTGAAGAAGCCCACCAGAGCATGAGACAATACCAGCTGTTTCAGCACAGGTACTTAGCCTTCTGTGATCAAAACTTTATGTACTGGACATTTATTATTCAGGGAAATGAAAGGCACAGGCAGTTACGACTCACTGGCCGACTCGCATCAGACATTATCTTCCCAAATTTAACTTTGCACAGGTGTACTTAATTGTTACACTAACGACCTTGATTTTGGTGCTTAGTTGTCAGAAAGTTGTCATTGAGAAAGAGAGCCAACAGGGACTCTGTCACGAACCAGGATATGAGAAATACGGGAACAAATGTGCCAGGAGGCAGGTTTCTAATGTCATCGCTTGCTATGATGTGGTCAATAGTTGGCTTGTCTGTTAGCTGTAAGAGAGGCATGGGTTTAAAATTAAATATAAAATGTTAACAACTTTAACAACTTAATCTTAGTTCAGACATGGTGTTACACAATACTCAGAAAACTAAACAAAGTTTTAATACAATTCCTACATCCATTTTCATAACCATCTTACTCCTTTTCAGAATGGCAGCAAGGATTTGATTCAGTTAGCCGCTTTATATGTTTGTTTCCCCATTTTGTGTCCCTGCACTGCCATTCAACCTTCCTTTCACGTCTATATATAAACCATTTTGTACACAGTTACTCAGTATTTGCAGATTGTTTTATTAGTCTTATTAATTAGGTAATTTGAATGATAAAGAATGAAGTGCTCAAATCAGACTTGCAATTGAATCTAACTGTTTTTTTTTCTTACACCCCATTTGAGCTGAATGTGATTCGCAAACCAGTTGTTTCTTACAATATATGAAATAATGAGCACTGATCAAACCAAAAATAACACATTTTCTTGCAGAAGACTCTGAGCAAGATGTAGAAAATGACTTTAAATAATGTAGGCAAGGCAACCTAATAACCTCCATAAGTTACATAAGTTTTGTCAGGGAGAATAGGCCACAATTCCAGGAAATTATTGTGTAAAGCTTATGGTAGGATTCTACCAGCTAGGGAGGAAGTGTAAGCATCTTCTGAATTAAGTTTGTCCAATTATTATGGCTGGTTTTGTCTCTTTTAAAACAGTGCATGTGAATATCTGCTTTCAATTGTACAGCTTAATCAAATTACACTTGAGATTTAATAATTTCCATGAATGTTTCTCTATCTTATTCATTAAAATGCTTAATTACAAAAAAAGGAATGAATACGGTTGAAGTTAATCGGTAGGAAATTGTTTGTTTGGGAGTAAGAAAACGCAAAGGCAAGGAATGGGGATAGAAATTGAAAAAGAGGCAAACTGACCTTGGAGTCTCTGGAAGCGGCCAGCTCCTTTAATTAATCAAAAATGGCGATCGCAAAACAACCAAAAAATCAAAAGTACCAACTAGTAAAGGGGTGAAATGATTACTAACCCCCATTTCTAACCAGGATACGATGGAACCCTCTACTTGCAAGATGACTGCTAAAAACCATAGCACCATGAAATGCAGCAAAGATTTTAAGCATTTTTCCTGAATCCTTTGCTTTCATTGGACAGAGGAGAAGCAGGCTAATCCTGTGGTATCTACCCTGTCTCTATAGCACAAATAATAAGTCATATTATGCAGATCATCAGCAGATTTTAGAGTCTTTTCTTCATGTATGAGTCTTTGCTCACTTGTGACTAATTTAGTTTTTCTTGTGTAGAGTTTTTTTTATTTTTAAACACACAGTCTTCACTATTTTGGGAATCGTTTTTGCAGCTGAATTAAAATATTTTTTTGAGAAATTATATTTCATAACTGTGTGGTTTTCCTTAATACATACATAGAGTAATTCAGTCTTCAAACAGGCTTTGACTATGGAAGTTGTTCATGCAGGATCAGTCACAATTTGCACATCTTAATTTTTTTTTTAAGAGAATCACTGTATTTTGTCAGCAAAACAATAATTAAAAAAATAGATGGCCAAACATTATCTCACAAAAAGCTGACTTTGAATAAGCATTCATAAATCACTGCAAAGATACCAGTTAAAATGTCTATAACTGTTAAATTTTTGAGTCCATAACCAAAGTTTATCTTTTACAATTGACTAGAAGCTAAAATCTCCCTTTTTATTCCAGCCTTTAAGGTCTCTTGTTAAAGTAAATACACTATAAAAAAAATGCATATAGTTTTAAAATAGGTAACCATATGGGCTTTACTATAACTCATGAAAAAATAAATCTAAGCAGGGTTCACCCTGTGGTCATGCAGCTCCATACTTAAGAGCCGCCACATACGACAGGTTTGCTCGGAGCGACGGACTTCCTGCAACACATGACAAGATGGCCAGAGCTGAGATGGGCTGGCATCTGGCCGTGCCAAGCCCCGGAGGATGTCTGAAAGACCGGACACACAGTTTAACTACAGGAGCTAAATATAGCGCAGCCCACTAAGACTCGTAAGGCAAACCAACACACTTGAACACACAACGTCACCCACAAACAGATGGATATAAAACATGATAGCATCGCTCAACCAGCAGTAATACCTCCAGCCTGGAGGAGCGGTTTTCATTCCATGCTGATGAACTGAACTGAGCATCGTTATAACAGGTTCGCCATCTCAAAAGATGGCCTCTTCATCGGTTCCGTGCGTCGTGTATGACAGCAGAAATGGTGGGTAAGAAAAACGGATCAATCAATATGTGAATATTTTCGAAAATGATCTTAAGAGAGGATTTGTTAATTTATCTTTAAAGATTTAGTGTCACTAGTCGCCTTTATCCATCAGTAGTATGACAGGAAGCAGGGTATAGAGACGGGACAGTGGGACATGGAGTGAATGGCCTGCGATCGGGAATCGAACACATGAGAGCTGCGACGCCGACTACAGCCTCCATTAGGGATGGACTGATATGAAAGGTTTATGCCAAAATTAATATCTGCTAATAATATTGCTGTTATGGCTATTTACCGATACAATTTACATTAATTTATATATATATATATATATATATATATATATATATATATATATATATATATATATATATATATGCGCTGCATCACTGACACTGTGACATGCCCATACTAATACCATATGGCAGACCCACTCCCCTCCCCAAATACATACACTAACGGCAACGAGATGGAAAGAAACATTGGTCTTTAATATCTGTAAAATTAATTATCTAACCGATATCGATATATTATAAAATGACTAACATTGCCCGATCCCAGTCTTAATGCCCATATGTCATGCTGCTTTCATATAGGGTGCACCTGCTTTAACATTGGTCCAAAAGGGCCCAACAAGGTATTTATTGGTTATATATATCATAAAATGTAGCGATGTTGTCTTCGTTAAAATCTCTTTTCATAAGTAATTTCACAAAAATCGCCTAACTTGTAATAATTATACCTTTTTAATATACAGACATCTCCAGAAAATACACTTTTAAGCACTTGGAAATAAATAATTTCTTATAGTGACAAAAGGTAAAAGAAAATCAAAGTAAAAATATCTTAGTTACATGGAATATAGATAAAATATTGAGTAATGTAACTTGTGATTTTCTTTGGCAAGATATCCATTCCCAGAGAAAGTGATTAGAAAACCTTCTAAGATTATGCATTTTTCTTTAATGTTGTTTGGCTTACTTAAGAAATTGCAACAATATATTGAATATTCAAGGGACCCTTTTTATTTTATAAAAGGCCTATTACAACAAAAGCTTTCCATTAGGGGAGATTGTATTTACTTCAAAAGTAGTTTAAAACTGACTTTGTAATGTCAGAATCACATTTAGGCTGTTCTGTAAAAGGTAGCTGAGGGATAATAATACTGCTCCTCTGGTTATCTACCAATACATCTTGAATCAGCCAAGTCTGCACAACAAAGTATGAATAACAATAAAATAAGATATATTTATTTTCAAAAGAACTGTGGTGTCTTTTTAAAGTTTCATATCCATAAGCTTTAAGATGTAAAACATTTAAGTCAAAACTACAAGTTTCTTCTTGTGGTTTGTCTTTGGAAACCTCTTAACTCTATATTGACCTTTATGTTTTTACCTGGGAATATGTTACATATATAGAAGAGAAAAGGAAAAGCTAAAATTCTTCTTATAAATTTAAACTTATATATTTGCAGTTCCTGCCATTAAAGCATTTTGAAATGATCGGTAAATGACTTCCAAATTCTTGTAATTGGTTTACTATGTGTGACTGTGTAAACCCAGTAAGACATTTTGAGTGGCCAGTTTGCAAAGGTCACCACAATTTTATGTGCAAAACATGAAACATAGGCTATGAACATTATTTTATTGATCTAATTCATCTTGTTTCCCCAAGCAATCTTATCTTCTTATCTTTAAGGCAGAAAACCTCACTGGTTAGTATTGCCTGTCCAACGCATCAACCGATTTGAACCGCACTGAGCAAAGGCCAAGCGGAGCTCAGTCCTCACCCCGGGGTGGAGATGCATGCAGTGGAGTCTGCATTGTGCTCCCGTTGAAGTTGAAGTTAGACCGCTTAGTGTTCAAATGAAGTCCCTCTTTTGTTGATTTGGACGCATGCTTGGACGCACGCCTTCACTGTAGGCATCGTGCTCGTTTGGTGATTTTCATTTTGGCTTTTGTGTCAAACTTGTGTCGGGGTTTTGGTTCCTTCAGAACCAAACACATAGTCCCATGGGGGTTTAGGAGAGTTTAGCCAAGCATGAATGTTTTCTTTGAAAGAAAAATACCTATTCTTTTAATACAAAGAATATTCGGGGGGCGGGGGTTGTTTTCATATGTAGAATGCAGCCAGTGTTTGTTGGCAAGTCATCTTTTCGCAGCCTCCCTGACCAACTTTCATAGAGAAAACATTGGTACAAAGTGATAAAAACTGGATGTATCTGACAGATACCCTTGCATAACTCAGATACATTGTAACCTGTCTGTGAATTGTGGTTTTTAACTAAAAGATGCAAATGAGCTAAGATTCTTGTCGGACGGATTAACTATATTTCAGGTAAATACATTGTTCTCGATGTTTGGCGTGAACCCAATTAGGTAACCCGGATGACAATGAAATTAAATCAAAGGGTGCCTCAACAAAGCTTTAGAGTAGGGGTGTGCACACTTATGCAACCAGCTTATTGCAGCTATCTTAATATTTAAAAAGGTACGTCTCCAAAGGGCCAAGCCTTGTGAGTTTGGCATTTTATTCTTTGAGACGTCGAGACTTGCAGCCTTTCTCTCACACTCTCGGGTTGTCTGTCATTCCTCCTTTTTTTTTTTTTCCTGCTCTCTGCGCTCTTACATAAGAACCAGTTAGCAGGGCTATATGGTGCACTGGGGGATTAATACAGGACTCTCGTTTCTGTCCTAGTTTATCCCCTCGTATGGGCTCGAAGTTACCGTGATGCAAACCAGGTGGGCACTGATCATTCGCCGTGCTCCCCATCACCACCACTGCTGAAATCTTCACAGCGAAAATACCGGGGAGGAACAGAAATGAGGCCAAAGTGGCAGGGGTAAAAATAACGGCCTATTTATAGCCCACCTACATCATCAGCGCTGGTCTCGAAGCCTTTTCTTCTGAGGCTACTTTCGCCACTAATGGCCGCGCCAGTACGTCCAAACACATGCTAACAAATAACGAAACGCCGATAACGAGCGAGGAGGAGAAGCAGGAGAGGGTTTCTCTGCAGGATTCCCTCCCTGCCTTGCCTTCGCCTGTACTCCTCCTCCTCCTCCTGTTTGTCATCTCCACTGCAGCAAAAAAAAAAGTCTAGGATGATCATGAAGCGCAGGCTCGTTTGCTCTTCGTCAACATCAGGGCCGGTGCCTCTCCCTCTCATCCCGACCTGCCGGCGGAGAGGAGAGGCCTTGTTCTCACGGATCACGCAGTTCAAACACGCTACATTTGCTCTGCGTCGGACCTCATAGGACACCGAGTTCTAAAAATGGCTGTTTTATTTTTTTTTCTTTGTGCATGTCCTCTGACGGTTCAGTCAAAGCTCTCTTTCTCAGTGTGCATGCGTGTGTGTGTGTGTGTGTGTGTGTGTGTGTGTGTGTGTGGACCCCGCCTAAGGCAGCCTGTGCACCTTTATTCCAAATGACCTTGTTTACGGACACAACACAACCACCGCAAATTCCCAGACAGAATCTCATTTCCAGGGAGCACATTTTACAGGGTGCGAACCCGTGCAGCCTTAACTTGACTGACCTTTTGCAACCAAGGAAGTGGAATAAAAAATTCTATGTGTGGAGAGGATGGGACAGAGAGGCTTCCTCCATTTTGGATCAGGAGCCCATGTTGAAGCTGAAGAAATGTATGCTGGGGGAATGCTTCCCTTCTTATGTGTCTATGGCAATATTTAGAAATAAAAGTGTTGTTGGGTTTTTTTTTCTTTGTTCATCCACGTAGGTAAATTAAAAGAGAGACGGATAACTTTGAAAGAAAGTCAATATTGGGGTGACATCGAAAGAAAGAAGGCAGCTCTGGGATGGGATCTATCAAGCTGCAGAGTGCAAACCTGCAACAATACTTCCTCTCACAAAAGGAGGAATAATATTCACAGGGAGGAGGGCAGAGAAGAAGGAGAATCCTAATACATTTCTCCATCTTGAATGAAGTCTGACCTTCATCTCTCTCTCGCTCTCTCTCTCTCTTTCCACTCATCACTCTTGTCTGTGTAAATCTGAAGCCTCGTGCGTCTGCGTTTTTTTTTTTCTTCCCTCTCCCTTCTGGCATTGAGTAAAAACGCTAAGAGGAGTTTGTGTTTTTCGCTGTTATGCGTGCACGTGAGCGTGAGCGTTCCTCCTCGCCGCCTGGGTGGTATCTGTGTTATTGGCTTAGCCTTTTCAGGGTCTGGGTAATTAGATCAGACTGCCTCTCCCCGAGACTCGAACCGAGCTCTGAAGTGACAGTCGGGAGCCCGGTTGTAATTTTCTGCTCCTCCCGGTAATTGAAGACCCGGATTTGGCAGGATTGGGATGCACTATATATCCAGAGAATATGAAGTAAACAACACCTTCGCCCTCCCTCCTCCACGCGCTCCCCAAAAATAACCTTCGCCCACTCGCAAACGCCCACCCGCAGACATGCGTAGATCCTGCACGCACACATCCAATATCCATTGCCTCCCGCTAACTAACAGCGGTCTAATCTACTTGTGTTCCCCAGGTGGAGTGTAAAAATGTGTTCAGTTGCTTCAGCACAAATCAACACTCACCTTTCAGGGCAATAACAATACTTTTGACTCTTATTATGCGGGGATTTAGTAAGCATTCGCAGCATGATATCTTTACTAGGAGATTTACAAATGAGGGAGAATGGATATTACACCAGCTGTAATATATACCTTTTAATGACATTACATGTCTATAAGTGCTTTTATGGAGGCTTAATTAGTTATGCACAAAGTGCCTGTAGTGTATAACCCTGCAGGGAGAGGAAATGAGGAACCTTTGCTTTGTTCACTCATTACCTGATTTATTAAAACTATAATGGGTGCCAACAAACAGCTAAAATGTTCTGCAAAGAACATCTGCTTTATTGGGAGTGCTTTGCTAGAATGCAATGTTGCACTTCTGTAAAATGTGTGAGCTTTGCAAATACAGATTTAATAAAGAAAATCAACTTCCCATAACTGCAACAGGGGTACATATATCAGTAAGTATGTGCACCTACATGCTGTGCAGCTCAGTATAGTCATCATTTTACGCTGCGTGATTTCCCTTGATAAAATTGCGCAGTTGGCAAGCTGAACCTGGAATAACTACAATGAGATCACATTGACGTTGTGGCTTGCTTTATCAGAGCTCGCTCTCTTTAAATGCAATATCAAAAACTTTGCTGTAAAACAAATTAAATTCCCTTTTTCTTCCCATCACAAATGAAACATGCTACAGTCAGGCTTCCCATTTGGTTTGGTGTGTTGTTCCAAATCATTGTTTAATCACAAAAAAAAAAAAAATCCACCCATAATGAAAAGATGTCCACATTTTGTTTGTCACAAAGGAACGTTTTCTGTCTGCGCACCTTTTAAAAAGCTATCCATGTTTGTCAGACCCTGCGGTGGAAATTTAGATTTGAATATCTAGCTGTATTTCTTTATATGTATGCAAATGTTGCAAAGTAATGCATCTCTAGGTAGTAGCTTTACGATCTGGGGGAAATCTTAAGAAAGTTCCTGCCAAATTAATTAGTCAAATTACGACTGGATTAAAATACCAGGTTACAGATTCTGATACGTAAAAGACTTGTGCATCGTTTTCCTTCCACTTCACAGCTATTTACTACTTCCTGTTGGTCTACCACATAAAAGTCCCATAAAATCTAGAAATGTTTGTGACACGACGGATATGCAAAAGTTCAAGGGTAGTGCAGCATTTAATACGGGCCACATGGGCAGATGCTCAGGGCGACACTGACGGAGGGCGACACACAAGCAACTGTCATTTGCAACCTAAATAAATGTAAGTGTTATGTATGTGCAGGCATCCCTGCTTGCTGCGAAGAATAGAGAGCTTTGTCTCTGTTTTGTGTCTGTTGTACTAAACTCTAGTTGAGTGAGGTGCAAGTTATCCAGCGTCTGAGCATTATGTTTAGCTACACAACTACCAGGAAATTTGAAGAAATTCTGTTTTCACAGACCTGTTTATAGCAGGGGTTCAGGGGCAGCAGAAGGAGAGGCGCCCCTAAGAGGTATTTATAGTTTTGCAAGGCACTGTAAATAATGCACATTTACTACATGCCCTGCTGTTACTATCAGGTGGCCCATCTCCCCGACGTTTGACACGGTGTCTGGACCTGAAGTCATCAAATAGCACCTGAGCCAAAGCTACAAACCAAATAACGAGGGAGCACCGACAAGGACAACGGACCAGAGGTAGCAAGCACATCTCTGCGCTGTCCTCCTGTTTCACAAAGCATTTACAACTCGGGGAGACTGCGCTACATTTCGGCAGATATGCAGAACTACGTGCTAGGGTTACATAACGGAGGGAGAGTGTTATAAATTGCATTTTTCAGTTGCTAAAACAAATCTAGCAATGAATAATCTGCTGCAGTGCAGATGCTTAAATTTTTTAAGCAGTGTTTTGCACGAGAAGAGCAGCGGCGTCCAAAAGAGAACGAGCGAAGGGTGCAATCTTGGATTAGCAACAATAACTTCTAAGACGCACACGCACACAGAGAGCCGGTGACAGATCAGAGAAGACAGCAGCACACTGATGGAGGAGTTGTGTTTGGCTGTGCAGGCATTTGCTACAAATAAACACTGTGTGTTTGTATTGAACTGCTACATTATTGACTATAAATGATCAATTATGGATTACAGCCTCCGCACAGGCATCAGAGTCCAGCACCAATAAAGAGACATTGGGCGGACTGGCCGAACCACTGCGCGCAATCACATTCAGTTCTGCTGTTTGCACTGGCCCTATTTATTATTGATGGCAGCTGATCAATTATTGAAATTGATGAACATCAGGGATATGAAAGTCTACAAAAGAATTTGACAACTGAGGCTGCGCAAATGAGCACAAACTCCATGTCTCCTTTACATGTGGACGGCTGTCGGATCAATTGGACAAAAACAGACAAGCCTACACAACAATCCCTGGAAAGATTAGATTTAAACAAAACCTAAAAATAATAAAGAACTTATTCCAACACTGCAGATTTCGTGACCGAAAATAAAAATTATTCATGATGGGGGAAAAAAGGATGAAATAATTTGATGTTGCAGTAGTGTTTGAAGTTCCACATGGTCTGGCCCCTACATCTTAAAATGTCGTCATCAAATAAAATCAAAGCTTTTCCACGCGAGGTAGCAGGCAGCAGGCCGGCTTTCTCTTACAAGACGGTCACCTGCATTTACAAAACAGGCTTCTTAACCAAACATAGCTGTGATCATATATAGACTGTTGTCTATTGACAATGTTGTATCAAATTTTCTTTTGTGTTGCTATTTCATCAACTGATTTAACAAATTATGTGATTTACTGTCTTATTCTCATGTTATAGCCCACTATCAATCTGTGCCCTACTAAGGGCTACAGATTTAAATTAGCATCCACTGCTAAGGCTAGTACTCTTACCTGAAGAGCCGGCTGGAGTGTTCATACTAATTAATGTGCATTGTGCTTTTTGAATAAAAAAATAATTATACAAATGTATAAATCTGTACAGACTGCAGGCCCCCAATTATGGAGCATCAGCTAACCTTAAGCAGAGATATTCAGTATTAAACTCATAACTCTTTTGGGCATTTTCCTGTATTCCGTTTGTACACTGAAGTCAAATCTTCCAGGTATCCAATAAGAAATATTTAAGAAAGCACTTTTAGGTCAAAATTCTGACTTGGAGAGTCAGAGATCTCCTAGCAGCACTGAACTCAACATATCCACTGTACG
The DNA here is from genome assembly GCF_011125445.2 of Fundulus heteroclitus. Taxonomy (NCBI): domain Eukaryota; kingdom Metazoa; phylum Chordata; class Actinopteri; order Cyprinodontiformes; family Fundulidae; genus Fundulus; species Fundulus heteroclitus. Next base: position 24,537,809 of record NC_046383.1, on the reverse strand, counting down.
TGTAAAATGCAGTAAAAGTTGGAGATGTAAACTACATTCACCAGCCACTTTATTAGGTAAACCTGGTCGATTGCTTGCTAACACAGATAGCCAATAAATCAAATACATGGCAGAGTCTTCTTGCACTTAAGCATCTAGACATAGCAAAGATTATTTCTGTTCGAACTGAGCATGAGAGTTTGGGAGAAAGAGGATTTAGGGGACTTTGAAGATAACATGGTGGTTGGTGACAGACAAGCTTGTCTGACTATTCCAGAAACTGCTGAAACAACCGTTTTCTCAGGTTTGCAGCGAATGGTCTATAAAAGAGAAAATATCTTGACATCAGGGATCAGAGGAGAGTGGGTGGACTGGTTTGGAATAGCAGGGACGCAACAACAGCTCAAATAGCCACTCGTTACAACCAAGATATGTGGAAAATACCATCTCTGGATGCATAACTTGTCAAACCTTGATAGAGCTAGTCTGCGGTAGAGGAAGACCAAACTGGGTGCTTTTCAGACATTGACAATCACAGACAGGAAAATGTTGCCTGGTTTGATGTGTCTCGATGGTGCAGTCAGAATTCGACAGAAACAACATGGACAGATGGAGCCATCCTTTCTTCCGTTAAGCGTCCAGGCTGCTGATGGTGTGGGGGATGTTCTCATCTCTACCGGAGTTTTGCTGCTCGCCATCTTATGGTCTCTTTGACCAACCGTAACCATCTTCTCAATGCTAATTCTAGCAGGATAAAGCTCCATGGCAAAGAACGACAGTGGCCTCCACAGTCACTGGATCTCAATCCTATAGAGCATCTTTTAGAATGTGGTGGACTGTAGATTTACATCGTGGATGCACAGCCGTCAAATCTGGAGAAACTGCATGATACTTCAGTATTGAAGGTACTGATCCAACCCAGTACCAGGAAGGTCTAACTAATAAACAGGGGTGGAAAGTAACTAGTTACATTTACTTAAGTTACTGTGATTAACAGTTCTTGTGCCCTATGTACTTGTTAAAGTAGTTAACAAAAGATTAACTTTTACTTGTACATGCGTATGAGTTGATTTAAGTATTTTACTCAGTTACATTTGAAATCACATTACTTACTGAGTCAAAAAGCAAAACACCAGATGCAACAGCAGTGATCCATTGGTTAGGGTTAAAGTCAGAGTTATAAGATCCCAACATGGAGGCACACCACCAAGAAAAAGAAAATAACCCATGGCCATATTTAAGGGACCAGGTTAATATCAAGCAGAAAAAAGGCAACAGCTTTATGATGGAATATAAACTCTCGATCTAATTATCTGCATTTAAAAACTCAACATCAAACCTACGCAATCATGTAGAGATTAGTAAAAACAGTTTTGGAAAGCTGCCATTTTTTCTAGGACAGTGGTCATGCTTTATTTTAATTATCTTTCATTATTTTTTTTCAACTTAATTCACTTTTTTTTTATATAGCGCCAATTCATGATACATGTCATTTCAAGGCACTTTACAAAGTTAAATTCAATCAAATCATCCAGATTGGTCAAAAGGTATCCTATCTAAGGAAACCCAGTAGATTGCATCAACGTCTTGATAAGCAGCATTCACTCCTCCTGAAAGAGCGTAGAGCCACAGTGGACAGTCGTCTGCATTGTCCATGGCTTTGCAGCAATCCCTCATACTGAGCATGCATGAAGCGACAGTGGAGAGGAAAACTCCCCTTTAACGGAAAGGAAAACCTCCAGGAGAACCAGGCTCAGTGTGAACGATCATCTAGCTCAACAGACTGTTTTATTTTTTTATTATTTACCGGATGTAATCTAAAGCTAAAAATAGCATCATTATCACTAACCAGTTGACAACTAATTACTGAATGCAGGAGTCAATAAGGGGAATGTATCTGGTTTATGTTCAAGACTAAGACCATGTAAACATGTTAAATAATATTTTAACAATTAATGTAAATATCAGTGTTACCTCCAAATTATTCATAATGTTGTATGCTAACATTTTTGTTTTTATGTAGCATTTTCATTTATAAAAGGTGCTTATTTAATTAGAAACAGTTTAAGACCAATATCTACTCTTTTCGGTTGTGAAATGCATTATAGGGACTTTCTTCTGATTATAAAGTAAATGGAAACACTAAATAACTTTTACTTAAAGTAAAAATTAATGAGGTATTTTTTACTTCTACTTGAGTAACATTTAACACTGGTAATCTTAGTTGTATTTAAGCAACATGTTATCAAAGTAACTGTACTTTTACTTGAGTACATTATTTAGGTACTCCTTCCGCCTCTGCTAATAAGGTGACCCGTAAGTGCATTTACACGTCTGATAGCATATATAACATTACACTAGTGACAAATATAGTACTATTATTACTGGTTACTTATTACTGGTTTGTATTTATACGAATAGCATCACAACCACTGGGTGATCCACACTGTTGAGTGCTAACGACATTTTAGTAATTTGAAAACTTTAGGACATGTTCACAAACAGAGATTGTGCCACTGGTTAACAAGAAATGATTAGAGGTGCCAATATATAGTTTATACCTGCGACCGTCTCTACATTTATTGTGCACGGCAGCCATGTTGGATACAAGGTTGTTTGATGATCTATGGCTTTCACAGCTAGAAAACCAGCATTCGAAATGGTTCTTGTTATATTTTCGACCGACTTTTGAGTACAAAAAGATATCCTCTGTGATAGTGAAAGTTTATTAGTTGGAGTATTTTACTGCAATTTAAAAAAATACAATTAGCAAAGGAATTGTGATAAAAAATGCAAAAAAAGATGCCATTAAAACTAAAAAAAAACTACCATACCATTATTTAAATGACAGGGCCAGTTCAAAAGCAGCAGGTTTAACTGACTCACCGGAGACCGTAGAGCACTGTCCCATCCGGGTGGAGACGGATCATCCTGTTCTTGACCGTCACGCCATGAACGAAGGACTTCTTATCATTGAGGAAGTAGGTGTCGGGGACCCACAGCTGGTCGGCTACCCGATTGTCCAGCGTCAGGTTGTAGGCGATCTCTGAGTACGAGAGGCGCTTGTCCCGCCACGCTTGTTGGAAGTACATGGTCAAGGTGTAGTCCTGGTGAACACAAGGGGGGAAGGTGGGGGTTTAGCGAAGTCAGGTTAGGGCTTTAAACTTGTATGGATTATAAATACCGGTGGTTATACATGTGTATAGTTATTATAATTATTATTTCTCTTTATAGATTTCAGGTTTTGAACAATTTATTACTTTCACCACAGTCTTAGCTGCATCAACTTTCTGTAGGATGTTACTCTGTGCTTCTCTGCAAACTGTACGCTGTTGTAGCTCATTTCTAAAATCATCCAACAGGCTGTTGGGAAACAGCTTTAATGAATTTAAAAACAAGAATTGTCATGCACAAATGGGATTTTGCTGTGGATTTGCTCTACCCCATATATGCTAAAAATTATACATACAGGATTAAATACATAAATGTCCAAAATGATAATTGGGTCAGTGTTGCTCGGCAACTTGCAGTCAAACTGTAATTGTTTTGAAGTCACAGACAAATTTCTGGCACAGTTCTAGCTACTTGATATCAGAATTGTTGGCGCTCATTCAAAGGTTCTGGCAAGAGTTCGACTTTTCAGCATAGTCCGTGAATCTTTGCCCGGGTTGAAGGTCAGGGCTATTCCAGTTCAAGAACCAGCTTTGAATGCCATGCTGCAGTACTTAAAGCTGCAGTAGGGAGTTTTGAGAAAACCGTGGGCTTAGCTTGAAAATGTGCAGCCGTGCAGCTCCGATGTTCTCCTGTCTTTGCTTCCTGAGCAGGTGACACTCCACAAATTAGCTTTCCTGTAAAGCAGGCTGTTTCTCCGCCATTTCTCCACACAGCTGCAGCCTACCAGCAATCTTGAGCTTGAATGACGGCAGCGCTGTGCAGCGGAGGTGTGTGAGCAGCACATACACAAGAGCGGTTGACAACCAATCAAAGCCAGACAATCTGTGGCTGCTGGGGGGGTTTCCTGGGGCTCCTCTCTGCTCTTCCCTGGGATGGGGGAGGCAGCTATCCTGGTGTTGGTCCCTTTTGGGCTCCTTTTCTCTGGGGGTCCTTCCGGGCGTCTGGGGTTCTGGTCTCCCCGATGTCTGCCTCACTGCTCTGCGGGGGTGTCTTTGTCTCCTCACAACCACAATTGAGCATTTTTCTTATGGATAAATCTTACATACACAAGCACACCTACAGGTGCTTGGATCCAGGTACTTAAAGAATCACTACTATACAGATAAACCCTATCATTCGCTTTGGCTGACACTTGTATGTAATACTACGCATTTTTCAGTGACGTTATCAAGGCGTTGGTTATTTGTACCTGTAATACTTTATTGGTTGGTTTTGCTGTTCTTTTTATATCTATATTTACAGGTGTTGAAGCAGACTCCAATGATGTTATCTTGTCTTTTTCCTCTGTTTTTTCCACATTTTCTCCCTTTTAGCAATATATTTCATCTTTTTCGCTGTCTTTCTCTTTTACCTTTCCGTCTGTGTCCCCATTGAACGTGAAATGATCCCAAAATAATATCTAATACATTTTTTTGCATATATATCAAGTGGCACACTATGGCAAAAGCAGCAATCCTCCACTTGTGAAAGTAAAGTCTGTTGGGCACTCTTTGGCATTAAAACAGCAATTATTGCTACACTGCCAGACAGGACACGTACCAGACAATTCTCTTGGCTCTGATTGGTTGTTTCTGACCGGGAGTGGTGTATTTCTGCTACTAGTGGTAAGACCATCGAGAGGAGCCAAAGGAGCTTGATTTTTTTACAGGTCATCTGTCTCATTTTTTGCAGTCAAGACATAGTGACAGTAAGAAATATGTAAAAATACATTTATACAAAATTTACCCACTGCAGCTTTACCTGAATCCCAGTTTTAACACTCAATGTTCAAGAACAAACTCAACTGGAAACTGAACTGGAAACTGCTGGAACACCATTGTCCCTTGAGATCAACCCGGACTAACAGACAGCTGACCAAGAAAACAAGCTCCTTCGGTTTTGACTAAAATCTGCAGCTGCCAAAATGTTTTGGTCATGCTCAAAAAATTGGTACTCATGTCAGAAATGTAAGTTCTACTTGGAAAGAACTGCTTATATTGCCAATATAAAAAAAAAAATACAAAAATAAAGATACTTGCTGCTCCAAACCACAGCTATTGACTGTTCGTCATGGAAAACAAAATGGCATTCTGATTGAAAGTAGCAGAGGGGGAGTTCAAGGAAACTAGAAAAATGGAAATTGTGCTTTATGAAAAGAGGTCTTCCTGTTTTTCAACTACAAAACTTTTAAGTTTTTGTTGATATTTTTTGTGTATATGTTAAACATTTGAACTGAATCATGTTGTGGTTTGAACTGGCTGCTTCTAAAATATTCAATGCCTCAGATTCAAAATGATATTAATGGTATATATTTTAAAAAAATGGCAGTACCCACATGGAGTAGCCAAAAGCCTTTCTGGAGACACATTTTATCAAAGACTACAACACTGTACCAATTATCAACTATGGTGGTGGTAGCATCATGTAATGGTCTATAATACTGCATAGGGGTAATGGTGCTCCCAAGCACTGTTTAACTCTGACTCAAGTCACCCTGATAACAGGACAATGGTCCTAAACATACATCAGAAGTCCTTTTTGACCAACATTAACCCTCTGGAATGGCCCCAACATCAACCGTACTAAAAATATGTGGACTGTGTCTAAAAGCTGGATCTGCAAGCTCAGTCCATACACAGAGGGGAATTGATGAATAGGCTGACCGTTGTCTGAGGCACACTAGTTTTGGTTTTGGTTTGATTGAATGAATGAACCCACTTTCCGTTTCTCCCACTAATGCAAACGTCTTTGCCTGTCCTGTCTGGTTTGACATCACAATCAGCCCAAACCACGGAGATTCAGGAGTTTCCCCAGATTCAACCTCGGTGTTGCAGAAGCAGCGCTCATACAGTGCAGCTTGTTTTCACACATGCTCTGAGGTGTGTTATTAAACTGTACCTCCTCCTTAAAATGGGCTCACACCCACACAGCCACAGTGAAACACAGCACTGCAGTCAGAGCCGTTTGGCTACGCTGCGTTGCAGTGCAATCACCGAGTGGGAAAACACATTAAAAATACAGTCCGTGAAACAGGGCCCTTGAGCTTTAACTCCATCATCATCACTTATTACTGTGTTTCTACGTTTCCAGGGATTTTATGTCTGTCCGAAACACGCTGGCGTGACTCTGCAAACCAAGTGCCACTTTCACTCTTAAACCCTCATCTTTGATTGCATGTAGCGGGCACAACTGAAGCACTGCGTAAAAAGGGCCATCTAAAAAATACACGAGCTGCTGCCGTGTCGATTTTTTTAGGGTTTATTCTTGCTTGACTTTTCATACAGGGATGAAAAGTCAAGCAAGAATTGGTGCATCCTTTCTTTTCTTTTTTTTTTTGGAAGAGGCACCACTGAGCCGTCCTCTCACGGTCGCTCCCTCTCGGTCTCATTATCGGCCTGTCGATTGGATATCTCTATCACCTTTGGGATCGTTAGCTGTTAGCCACACTCTTGATGCATCACCCGCTGAGGCAGCTACTCCTGCAGTGCAAACCTGCCTTTAGTATCGTCTGTTCCATTTTGATGAAATGCTGTAAAACTCACTCACAAAACTGCAACATTGCGGCATAAAAATTTAACTCAAGTATACTGGAGATTGTTTTAGTATGGACATCAGTCCTCAATGCTTGCTTTTGTGGTTTCACAGACTTTTTTCAGATTGTAGCCTTGGACACAACTTTTTCACATTTCTTTAAAACCTTAATATAAAGTGTGGGGATTTTATGTGACAGAGCGAGACCGAGTCACAAATAGTTTTGCAAAGGAAAAATGTTCTGAAGTTAGTTTGTTTTTTATTATAAAAGCCTTTTGGGTCTTTGTACATCTGCAGACTGAAAATTATTCTTCGCAAAGAGGGTACAGTTAAATCCGATTAGATGGTGAGCATCTGTGAACAATGTCATGTCTTGCCACTGACTCTCCGTGCTGAACTAGGTCTGGACTTTGACTAGGCCATATGTGCACATGACTAAGCTTTGATTTTTCAGTGTACCATTGTAGCTCAGGCTGTTTGTTTGGGATCATTGACCTGATGAAAGCTGTACCTCTGCCCCAGTCTCAGGTATCCTCAGCCTCTGACAGGTTTTCTTTCAGGACTGCCCTGTATGATAACAGAGCAGAATAACAGAATGACGTTGCCACAGACATGGTTGGCATTGGAACGGAGTGATGGCTGGAACAGATTTTCTATGTATCCTATATGGTTCTTGACAAACTAAACGTGGAACATCTTCTGGCTTTCGTTCATCCATTTTCTTCTTCCCCCTCTTCAGCAGTTCCTCCACAGTTATTGTTGGCCTCTGGAATTCTATTCAATTCAATTTTATGTATTTATATAGTGCCAATTCACAACAAATGTCATCTCTAAGCACTTTACAAAGTCAATTCTATCAAATTATAAAGACAGATTGGTTAAAATAAATGTTATAAGGAAACCCAGCAGACTGACAAGCAGCATTCCCTCCTGAAAGAGCGCAGAGCCACGGTGGACAGTCGTCTGCATTGCAGCAATCCCTCATACTCAGCTTGCATGTAGCAGCTCCCCATGGCCATGTCCTCATCTTTATGTAGTTGTGCCACACATTTTTTCCATTTTCAGATGACGGATTGAACAGTGCTCCACGAGAAGCTCAATGCTTAAGACATTGCTATACAAAGCTTTGAACCTCTCCACTGCCTGGCCCTTATAGAGCTGCTGGATTTATGCTGAGATTCGATTAAACACAGTTTAATTGGCTGCACAAGATGTTGTTTCGGAATTTCAGACAAAAACAAGTTGTTCATCACATAAAATCCCGTGAATATCAAAACAAGCATTCGAGGAGAGCATTAATTAAAGGCGCTGCACGTCTGCGAGTATTATATACAGATCTACGCTTGCACAATCCCAAATTACTATCAGCCAAAATATGTTAATTTCTTATGGGAACCCTCAATATATTTAAATCACGATTCAAATACTGGCAGTATAAAAGGAAACTTTTGTTTTTAAAGTTAAGCTGCAGAAAGAAACTGACGGCCTGCTCCGACAGAATCACAAGCATAAGTATCCAACACAAGAGGCATCTATGCTGCACCAAATTTAGCATTTTAAACTGTATGAGTCCAAAAGGTTAGTTACAGAGTGTAGCATAATTTCAGGTACCTAATTATTGCAGATGTGTTATGATGCATTATGAGAAAAGTCTGAGAAAGGTGGTCTAAGCTGACGCATGTCTCCAGCCAAAGGTACTTGAACTAAAATATTTGATAAAACGGGGCTGAAAATTTTCTACAATTATTACAGATTTCCAAAAGCACTGGATGTGACCTGTGAACCATGCTTATTTCAATACAGTCTTGACCACTTTAGATCACGTCAATCCTAAGAACTTGAACCAATCTCTGATTGCTTGAGTCTGTTTAGAATAAAAACGCTAATGTTAAATAACTAAAAGACCGTTTTAAACTACTTGTTTGCTAGGCGTGTTGACAGCCCACCCCAAGGTTATTAACAGTTACGACTTGGTAACCAACAAGGTTTTCCTGATTTACAGCCATTTTTATGCGATGCTAGAGAAACCGCTGTATGGATCTCTGGCCTTCCCCCACCTGGTGATGCACACACTGCTGGTCAGCTGCCTTAAAAAAGGTTTACAACACTTTTCACTTAAAACTTTAAGAAGCGGCACACATCAGTAACACTTTTTTTATGTTGCACATTTGTTTTATGTATGTTTATGTTAGCTCAGCGGTACGATAAATTCTACGGCACCGGCTCATACCTGCTGCTAGACACGGTCAGCAGTGTCTCCTTGCCAGCCAGTCTGGGATCTGATTGAGTCCTCTAAGCATCAGCGGGGAGATAAACAGCTTCCACTACCAACTAAAAACTGTTTGCTTTGTTCTTTCTAATGAGACTGCATGTTGAAATTGTGCAGTGAAAATATTTGCATATCAGTATAACACAAACACCTTAAAAGAACTGTTCTGTGGCAACGTTCAATTTCTCAGGGGCTTCTGTCTTTATCCACTGAATCACATATCAGTGTAAGTCACACATGCGATTAGATATCAAATATGTTTCCCAAGGTTGCAAACAATGCTTCACTGTCTTCGCAACGTGCAAAAGGACAGCTTGCCACGAGTTAAGTCTTCAGCCTCTGCCTGTCGTCTGCTTTTGTTCTGCCTGCAGCTAATGTAGGCAAGGTGCTGTTTAGCCAGATGTACTCTGTGTTCAGTAAGGATTGCTTTGTCTGATGAACTGGAAACCAGTCTGTCAGACTGACAAGCTGCATTGTAATCAAGGGCCTGCTTTACGTGCACATAACTACCAAACCACTAAAAATGAGGGTTCGTGCTCAAGCTCAACCAGCGTTTGTGTTCCGTCGTGGGCTTGAATAAAGCAGAGGAATCGGGACACAACATCCTTCAAGACTTCAAACTAAAAGCTTTTAATGATCAAGTGAATCTAATTGGACTAGCTTTCAGGATCGTTTCTGTTTGTTCCACACTATTGATGTTGGCGGGGTTGGGGGTTTGTGCTGCAGACTCATCAACTCCTAACATGTTCTTTCCTTTTTTTAAACAGGATCAGAGAGAATTTTGTTTTTTGCTGCTTGTCAAATAAGCTAAAAAAAACAAAACAAAAATAGCTTTCAAGCACTGTTGCCTTCCAGCAATGTAGTCCTGGGCTCGAATCCTGGCAAAGTGCCTTAAGGCATTGGGGTTTGCATAGTGTCTCCATGTGTGTTTGATTCTCTATCACGTATGTCTCTCAGTGTTTCCCTGTGATAGACTGGAAACATGTCCGGGACGCAGCCCTGCCTCTCGCCCATTAGCTGCTGGAGATGGGCACCAGCTTCCTGCTTTTTAAACCTCCCCTGTGAGGTTTAATGGAGGAGCGCAGGGCATGAAAAATACAGTAAACGCACCCGGCCGTGCACAGATGCCTCTTGTGGCGGTGTTGTTTCACTGTGAAAGTTACGCTGCTGTCTTTCAAGACCCCAAAGTTGCAAATAAAGAAGTAATTAAACTTTTTGAGCTTCTCATTTAGGTTTAATACCAATGTTTCTTTCAGTTCTTTCTGAAAAAGCATTAATAGGGAGACCCTATGTCAATTATGGTGGCTCTCACAAAGTCCGGTTGCCTCTGATCTAAGCCTGTTTGCTGTTGCGATAACCTGGATAACTGAGAATTTGCACAGGCATCTTCCCATTTTAAATCTTATTAACAGACCACTTTCACATATTAAACAGATAAAAAAAACTAAGCAGAAGACGTGTTTGATGGAGGGTTAGCTTATGACCGTGAGTGAACTAAAATAAGAAGAAAATAAAAATGAAGTGAGAAAATGTGACCACTACCACTTATAAAGGTAACAATGAAAGCAATATTTGTGCATCAACTAAATTATGTGTCGTTGCACAAAAGTAAACATTTTTGCCGAGGCACAATAATACGTACAACCATAAGGAATTGGTGCACAATGATCCAGGTGCTTACTTCTAATCTGCATGGGAAATGACAAGAAATGACAAGAATTAAAAGTCCGGGGTGCACCAGTGCGAACGTTTGTACTAGTTTGCCTGTTTTAGTTTGATCAAACTATGGCAGAAGCGTTCAAGGAGAGATGCTACTGTTGATGTTGATAAAAAGCTTCCTTGTAATTTTCCTGTGTGTGGTTATGTACTAAAAAAAAACTACACTCTCAGCAGCAGATGAATTAAAACTGCAGTTTAGTAGTGCTAAAAACCTTGTCTCATGAGCTGTATATCTGAATGGGATTTAGACAGGAACTGAGTTTTAAACGCATTGATCTCGACAGCACCAGTTTGTGATCCAACTAGTTAACCTTGCAGTAACATTCCTGCTTTGTCAGAGGCGGCCAGGGGCTTTTGAGTGGAGCATCGTGAGAGTTTCAGTTCACAAAAAATCCAATTCTGCCGGTCACAGGAAAGCGATTAGCCTCTGTGCTTACCTGCTTAGAGTGATCCTGACAGTGATCTGCTGTGAGCAGTCACGGATATTTACCTCTCACACACAAATGTCCCTTAAAGAAGTCAAAATCTAACGAGGGAGCGCAAAGTCACTGGGAAACAGTTTGAGTGTGATACAGGTTTCCACAACAGGAACCAGCTATTCATTTTCACATCTGAGAAGCAATTTGTCACATTTCTGCTTAATATTGCACTTATAAGACTGATTAATTACCTAGCAGTGTGGTGATTAATTTTTCTTCACTTGACTAATTGGTTAAGTGACTCTTGCCTTCAACTGTTAGCCTGAATCGCAGCAGGATCGGGAGCCCAGGTGTTATTAATACCTTTAGTGAAGCTTATTCGGGCTGTTTCTGGGACTACATGACAGGGAGCCGGGAAGCTAAACACTCAAAACTCTTATTTCTGTGTTATGTCTCTTTGAGGGTACATTTTCACAGAAGGTACATGAGTTTAAACACTGCCCCCTGTCTGTGGGATAAACTGGCAGCGTAATAACCATCTCATAAAGGGTGCTGTCTTTTTTTTTTTTTTTTTTTAACAAACCCTGCGATCTTGAGGACCACAAAGACCGTCCAAACCTGTCCTTGAAAATCCTAGTAACTGTGCAAAGGCAATCATGGTGTTACCGCGCTCTTTGTAGTAATGGGCTTTTCCCTGCTGATTTCCTGCCCATTATATCAATACTGCTGCAGGTATCGCACCTGAATCGGGATGAAGAATTTCCCTTTGAATATGAGAGGTTTCTGCACATCTACCATCTGTTTCTGCGCTACTTAACAGGAGGAAGTGCCGTCAGTATTTTTGTTACCCGGTGAACTGTCAACTGTGCCATCTGTGCACAATGATCTTAGCTTGGGTCAGCAGTCTGTGTGCACAACTCTGTAGGTCAGAGGGAACGATGTGCCGAAAATTCAAAATCCGTCGGCTTTGGCCATTCAATCAATCAATCAATTAATACTTTATTTATAGAGCATGTTACACACCCATGGTGACAAAACTGCTTTACAGGTCCATAAATTTAGAGGAAGACAAAAAGAACAAAAAAAAGACTAATAAAAACAGCTGGAAACTATATTTTGTGGAATCTGAAAAATGCAGAGGAACTCTCAGTCTTCATTGTGTAAATGAAAAATGTACTTCTGATGCAGACTGGATGAACATACTCGGACCAGACATGTTCTGGCTGTTTTTTTGGGGGTTTTGTTTTTTTGTTGTTTTTTTCCTGGTGGTGTTGCAGTTGTGTAACCTGACCCTAGCCAGTTTGATATCGCTCCGCTTAGCTTCACTCACATCCATCTGGGACATTTTCAATAGAGAGTGATTTCTTCAACCAATTTTATTGTCTAGCTAATCAGGACGCAGGGCTGGAGTTTCATAAATGTGACATTGCCATTCAGATAGCAATGGGGGCTCGCATTCGGAAAGCAAGCATTAACATCGATGCTGCTATTTTTTTTTTCCTGCATCGCTCTCACAGCGTCACGGGTTAGCTTCGGTGTGAGTGGTTGAAATAGCACGTCGATAAAGATGAAAGACAAGTGGCTTATCCAATCATATGCAAGGATTTTTGATAAGGCCCAGCCTTCAAAAAAGGCAATTCCTATGGAGAGGTCCCAGATGGATGTGAGTGAAGCTAGGCGGAGCGACATGCGTCTGGCTAGGGTTAGGTTTGCAGTTGTGGACCAGTGTAAAAAACAGAATTAGGGCGGCTCCCAGGACATTTCAAAGGTTCCACCTCAGACCTGCTATGGAAACTGAGGCGGATATATATCCCCACATGCACTGGGCACTACGGCATCACAAACGCACTCTAGAACCGTAGAGTTTTGAGGGAACATTTCTTTCAGCTACAAGACTATTGAAGTCAGGCATACGAGAATTTGGCATATGAGAAGGCCATATCAAATTTAACTTGCAAATATCCTACGGAGGACAAACAAAAAAAAACTCTTAGTTATGCTTGGATATGAATTATAGTTAAAATCACCCTAACTCGTCCATTTAATTCCTGTTCATTCACATTAGTCCAAATAATTTCTGTGCGAGGTGTTTACATTTCCATGAATGTTCCAGCTGTTCTTAACCCTAAACAGGCTATGGTAGTTGTTCACTGAAAGCGAAACCTGAAAAGGTGACTAATGGAAAAGGCAGTAGCTAATCTGTGCTCTGCAAAACAGAATCATGTTAATTTCCCGTTAGCAAAAAAAAAAAAAACCTGTAAGCAAATGTGCCATCAAGTGGTATCTCCTGTGTCAGACCATCAAATAATCATATAAGCAGAAAATCCAATATTCCTTATTTTTTTCTTTATGGATTTAGATCTACTTTAAATTAAGTAGAAAAAACACAGAGGACAGAAAAAAAGAAGAAAGATTTAAGTCCTGAGGATTTTACAGAACTGAAATAAATAAAAAAAATAAAATAAAAACACTGAGCTGGTTGAACCCATATTGAATCTTTGGGTTTAGAGGAAACATTTAATTAACTTTACCCAGGCAGGGTTTTTAGGAAGACATTGTCACCATCTTTATTTGTCATTAGAACATACATTTAAAGGAAATGTGTCCTCTGCATTTAAACCATCTCTTAAAGGGATGGGTTAAATGCAGCTTCCAATGTGTGGCTCTCTGGGGCTAAGTGTCTTGCTCGGGGACCCAGAGTTGCAGTCTCTGGGATTTGTACCAGGGGGGAACTTGCCTCCTTTCCAGGAAGCAAGCGCCCTGCTCCAACCACTAGGCTATCACTTCACACATTTTGTGGAGAATCTCAACATTTGAAATAATTGAAAAAAAAGAAACCCATGACAAGAATTGAGGATGTGAGTAAAAATTCACACAAGGTCAAGCTAATGTAAAAAACATCAGGGTCGGGTGCTCGGTGACAGTCAGTCATTGCTGAAATGTTTCTGGGCTTAAGGAATCTCCCATTAAGAGTCTGACAGAGTGACAGGGAGTACATTTATGTTTCCCAGTGCAATCTGTCAGAACAGGGGCGGTGAAAGTCCTCCATTACAGCTACATCAGCTGTCACAAGCAACATGGGAGGAACAAAATAAGGGTTTGTAAAATCGGATCTGGAAAATTGGACACTCGGTATCAATGCTGCATGTGAATCTGTTACGAAAATCCATTAAAAGCATCCAGGAGCCGTGGTTTAGTTTCTATAAGCTTGATTAAACAGACTAGATTTAAATTTTGGTAGGAGTGAGGGCAACCCCCCCAAAGGTCTTTTTTTTTCTGAATTTTTGCTCAAAATAACATGCTTAAATCTAATCATGTTTTATTCAGCTATTTAAAACTCAAGTTAAATAATCCTGCTTTAAATTTAGATAATCCGTGTATACCAAATTTGTCTATTTTTAACTAAGGGAACTTACAGTAATGAACCTACTAAAAAAATAAAAAGGAGAAAAAAAAAGGTTAAATTCTTCCCCCAGAATTGGAGGCTGCTGGGTTTAACTCCTGTTTTGGGTCAGTTTCATATTTGCAAAGCCGAACAGGAACATGACACCTGACACGTCAACCTTACTTGATGTCGTAAACAGACCCTGAATATTTATCATCTTATTTATCATCTTATTGCCGAATACTTTGTTTGCCAAGAGTGGTAAGTGAGGAGTGCAGCATTTCCCCAGCCGACTTTTGTGAAAGTTGGCACAGGCAAAGCTACAATCCATTAAATTTGTGCAGATGACTCAGACTTTTTTTACACATTGATGTATGGTCATTAAGTGAAATATGCTACCCCTGAAAAAAATGTAATACAGCAGGAAAAAAAGAAACAAAAAAATAAGTAGGGTTAAAATAAAACAAGCTATGAGTGCCTTCTCTTAATCTCTGCAGCCGCCTAAACTGCCATCACATTCATCTTGAGCCCTCCAGATGCACCAAAGAGAAATGTGCTGATCCTGATTACTGGCTGTATTTACATGCATTTCACCATCCTAGTTAAAACTGATTTTTTTTTTTCATGCATTGTGCATATTCCAACTATAAACTGCAGGAGTAAGCAAATTATCCCGCTTCAGGAACTCCAGCTACAGCATCCCATCCTAGTTTTGACAACTCTGGATCTGCTACCTGGATTTCTCCAAATGAACGAGGGAAACTTTTGCAAATAATTCATTCAGGTCTGGGAACTTTCCCCGCTGGGAGAAATATTTAAATGAATGTGAACATTTTAAATGGGAATGTTAATGACTGGGTTACTTACTTCAACATAAACACAATGCTCTGGTTAAAAAAAAGAAAAAAAGATTCAAAATCAGAAGCAGATGACAGACAGTGCATCAACTGAATAAACTTATTTATTCTCCATCCTATGAGCGAAGCTCTGGTTTTCTGTTTAACGCTAGTCTAGCTACTTTAGCTGCACTGAATAAAGTATCTGACAGAACTATGGGAGAAATAATAAAAGCATTAAAAACTTTGAATAGGGTTAAGCAAGCATTATAAAACACTTTTTTTACTGTATTGGCTGGTAAAGCTTAAAACCACAATACACTTATTGTACCTGGAAATGATGAAACTAATTATAAAAGCAGGAATTGTGTTTAGTCATTCCTTGACGCATTAGACGTCATCTCCTTCAAAAAGCTGAAATGTAATTTGAAATAAAGAAAATAAGGTGTTTTATCGGCTGTATCCAATCATACAGCCACCTCCTCATTTATCAGCCCTCCTGGTAAAGATGTATAAAATGCTAATAAAACTTTTATTGTAAAAGTACAACCTCAGGCTAAAAAAAATAATCTAGTTCTTATGTGCGACATTGATCAGCATACAGTATGTACTATTTATTAATAAAGCAACCTTATGCCAAAAGGACAGCTCTAGTTTCACATTTCCACAAGATTGAAGCATACAGAGTGGGATCTTTCTCCATGTGTCTTTACACAATTTCTCTAGATCTTCCAGGCTCCAGGGTCCTCATCTATGCTATCTTCTCTTCAGGTAACCCCACAGGTCTTCTATAGGATTTAAGTCTGGGGACTTAAATTGAAAGCCAGGTGAAAACCCCAATGACAACCCATTATCAGTTTACCGGTGGACTTCATTTTCATTACACATTTTCTGGGTTTTCAGGAGTTGGTCATAAAATAATGTTATAAAAGATTTCAATGATGTTTGGGGGCCTCAGAGATTCATTAATTTAACTACCAGTGGCCTTAAAGGGGCATTTACCCCATGTTTGTCCATTGCTTCAATTAATACCCACCTGGATTACTTGCTGGTAACAGGATCAGTCTGAGTCTCATCTGATCGAAGCTCATAGTTCCAGGTAAAGGCCCAGTAGAGGTCAATAAATCCACATCTATACTTTTGCAGGATAGAAAATGTTTTTTTTACGTACTTCTCCATCAACCGGTCGAGACGTGGCTGGTGTCTCACAGTTGTTTTGGAGACTTGCAGGCTAACAAGTCTAACAGGGAGCAGATGTGGATTGCTAATTAGAAATTCCCAGACACAGTAAACTACAAATAGTAAAACTTTTAGGGGCATTGAATACAAAAATAACTGTCAAGGCTGCCAATAATTGTGTTTTTTTTTTTTTTTAGGAGGATTTTGTTTAACTATAACTTGGGACTTATTTCCCCATTTCTCAAAATATTTTAGTGTGAGATTATGTTGCTGCAGCAAAAATATGTTTTTCAGACTTGTTATACACCATAACCAGTGGGGGGGCAATAGGTGTGGAGGCCACTGCACTTATGGCACAGTACACAATTAACAATGGCAGTCAGTGTTACAATGCTTCTTCTTTTTTCCAGATTTTTTCTCTCATAACATTTACCTAACTATGTATTTTTTAAGCTTTAACTTCAGTATCCCACGTGTGTTCATTACAAAAACATCCAGCAAAGGACCAAGGATGCATAAAAAGCTGAAGGATTAACAGCTGTTCTTATGTTGCTATTATATTACAGGCCATATAAATCTTCTGCTGTACAGGTCCACTCAGCATAACTAATAGCGCTGTTCCATTTTCTTGTTTTAAGCTTTTTGGAAAGCGCCGCGGAGCAAACAGAGCAGAACAGAGTCAGAGTTGCAACAGAGGAACAGGACACTAATCTTCTGTCTGTCTTTAAATTATTGAAAAGAACCATGTATGCACTTTAAAGGTCGCAGCCGATAATTTCTGTTCAACTCTATTTATGCAGCGCATTTCAAACATGCGATAAGTCAAACGCAAAGGGCTAACCAAAGGCGTAAAAATGGCATTATGATGAAACAAATTAAAACAGGAGTCACTTAGAATTATATTAAACAAATAAAGTGTTCAAAAAAGGACATAAAACAAACCAAGCATGTAAAAAATGTGCAGTGAAGGCAGTTTGATTAAATGTGCTATAAGACTGAATAAATACTATGCAAAATATCCTTCAAATAGGCAAGTTTGCACTTAATGAGAAGCGCAGAGTGGATGGGAAAATGGAATCCCTGCTTCCTGCTCTTATCATGGAAATTCTGGGAATAACGAGTAAACCTGCATCTGGGCAGCAGCTTGTTCTTTTCAGGTGGCAAGCATTAGGGAAGCTGAGGCCATTGTAATTGATAAGAAGGATTTTGCATTGAATTAAGAATTTTACAGAACGTTTGTGTATATGCTAATAACTAATAAATGTGATCCCTTTTCCTGGAACTGGTGGGAATCCGTGCTGCAGCGTTTTTCGGATCAGCTGGAAGACTGCATGCAAGGGAAATATTAGCACACCCAGCCAAAACGGCACTGCATTAGTCGGGGCCGAAGGCTACAGATGCATACCAGAGCTTCGCTGCACGCATCTGTTGGTGGTTTATGTCAAATACAAAAAATACTTTCCCCGTACAGCTTAAAAATTAGGATGTTTGTAGTTTTATCCCAATTTGCTCACAGCGCAGTGGGTTCGAGATCTTTCTTTAAATTAAATGCTTTTGTTATTTTTCAAACTGCAGCGCCTTGCAGAAGTATTCATACCCCATGATCTGTTTTAGTTGTGTCACAACCACAAACGCAAATCAATTTAGAGATTTTAGGATATATTACCAACACTGTGATGGACTGGGGACTTACTTAGGGTGAACCCCGCTCCTCGCCCAGCGACCAGGGAGAGAGTTGTGGAGAAGCTATTAATTAGGTTAGGCTACAAAATAATGTCACCAAGCTTTAAACATCTAAAAGAGCACTGCTCACAACTGTGAAACCTTCCAAGATATGGCCGTTCCACCTAAACTGACAGGCCCGGCAAGGAAAGCGTTAATCAGAGAAGCAGCCAAGGTATCCATGGTAACTCTGGTAGAGCTGCAGGGATGAACACCTCAGGAAAAAATGTGTTGACAGCAGTCTGCTCTAAGCCATGTAGGGGACACAGCTTACGTGTGAAAGTAAAAATCACCTTTATGGACCAAATGTAAAACGCCACGTGTGGTCAGAAAAGCAACACCCTGAAGACAGCAATCCCGTAGCGAAACATGGTGGTGGGAGCATGATGCTGTGGGACCGGGACGGGAAAGCCGGTGGTGGGAGATGATGAAAAGATGGATGGAGCTGACTACAGTCCTGGAAGAAAATCTGCCTGATGGTGCCAAAGACCAGAGGACAGGGCAAAGGTTCACCTTTCAGCAGGACAGCAACCCTAAACACACAGCCGAAGCTATAATGTAAATGTTTAGATCAAACCACAGTTGTCTCTTCAAATGGCCTACACCCGAGGCTAAGTAAGGCCCTTTGGCAAGGCTTAAAAATTAATGTTACATCTTCTCATATCTAATTATGAAACTGAGCATTTTCCATGTCCCACTGCACATCTGTGGACTATTTTATGTCAAATTAAACCCCGATGTGGCAAACTGTGAAAAGGAGAGAAAGCTGTATGAATAAAAATTACAGCCGATGTGTTTCATAAATCAAAATAAAACAGAGCAGCCTCAACCTGGCTTAACAGAGTTTGAAAACCTTAAAAAACGAGGCTTTGTTTGCTCTTCCTTGACTTACCCGGATCCAAGGGGGTGGGGGGGGAGACAGAGAGACAGAGAGAGAGAGAGTAAGAGAGAGAAAAGGCAGCGTTGTCATGGCAACGCTGAGTAAAAATAACGCAAGCTTATTTTCCACAAGCTGAAAATAAAATGGAACAGGATCCGTTTGGACAAACGAGATAAAAAACGGTCGCTAATTCAGAGATGCCGCATCCCTCACAGGGCTGCGCGGTAAACGTGAAGCAGGCCGCTGTCGCCTCTCCCCCTGGTCATCAGCTGCTGCTATCCCACGGCCGGATCCTCTTACTCATGGAGAGAAACCAGCGCTTGTCAGGATAATGATCTTAATACAACAACGCCCCACTAATTCTTCTGTCCCAGAAGCCACCACAGCTGGTTTGTTTAAATCTTATAATTCACAAGCAGCTAATTAACATTCAGAGAGCAGTATTATAGAACAGACAGCGCCTCTTAACAACCACCAACCTCAGGTATTTTACATGTAATTAACAAGCGGGAGGAAGAAAAGCCGAGGACCGAAAACACTCATTTAGCTTCCCACTTACTCCTGCCTCGCAGTGCATACTGCAGCCGTACTCCACATATGGGTTGCATGCAGAAGGCATTATTATGCAGCACTGATGCATTGCTGAGAAAACAGACTCGACTCGTATTGAATCAGCTGCACCGGCTGTGTGCAGCAAACAGTTTTCAATGCACCGTAACCGGGGGTCTGTTTCCTGGCTGCGTGATTTCAGCAAAAAAAAACAAAAAAAAAAACAGCGTTATGCAAATGAAACCTCAGCCGAACAGAGATGAGCGATGGAGCGAGATGCCAACACTGATCGCAAAGACAGAGATCAGCGGCGGAGTGAGGGTCTCGGCCACGACGTTGTCTGTCTCGTGTTTTCCACTAACCCCGGTGAGTCAGCAGAGCCCGTTCGCCCTGAATGTGTGGTCACACCTCGGACTCGGAGGACACTTTCCTCTCAGAATAGCACATTTGTAATGTCACACAGGCGAAGCCGCAACCACGGTGTTGACTGGCCTGCACGCTTTTATTGCCCGACAACATGGCTGACCTTTGAGCCTCAGCAGGCCAGCGTGGGTCACACAAGAAAAAGCACCACCACCCCCCCTCCCCCAAAATAAAAAAATAACAAGAATGCTTTTCACAAGAGCCCGACAGAAGAAGAATCCTCCGCTGTAACGATGACGACAGCCGTCATGTCATCAGCCAATACAGATGTCAAGCTTCGACCAAAACAGAGAGTTCATACTTCACCAAAGGCTGTTTTGTCTTTAATTAGAGCAGCGAGCAGCTGTCCACAACAAAGTCCCGCTCTCTACAACATGGCAGACCAACACACAGATTACAGATCCACTCCTATTTTTTCCACTTCATTCATTCCTCCATTTGGCTTCATGTTCACATGGCTAGGTTTGCGTGTTACAGCCCGACAAGATACAAACCAGTCTGCATTTCGGCTTAGAGCTTCTCTACTTGACTTATATAGACTAAAGAACCATTTTCCTAACTTCTAAACTCAACATCTGTAGTTATTCCTTTAAGTGAGCATTTTATTAAAAGAAAATGTTTTTTCTTTGTCTTGAAATGTCAAATAAACCACCAGCAACAGCAACAACACAAACATTTAGTGTTTTCTCAAATTAAAAACAGAAGTCTTGGATTTACGGATGGATGAGGAAACCCTTTACGCTACACTATATGACCGTCACTGTCAGTTTGTATTTGCATAGCTAGCAGCTTTTCAAGTGATCAGTAACCAATATGTGGCCAAAATCGTCTTAATATGTGGCCCAAATCGAATTGGAGCTTTTAGGCTAATAAAAAGTTGTTGTTTTTCCCGGTTGTGGCTAACCGGCTCACCTCAGATCATTGACCACAACAACTAGAAATATCTGCATTTGATCTTCTGCAGAATACAACTCCAATATGTAATTTTCCCCCTTTTATTTGGTATTTTTGTCACGTTCAAGCTCCATTTTGTACCCGTAGAGAAACTATTTGGTACCTCTAAACAATTGTATCTAGTTTTGATTTTCATTATAAGTTACACATTTCACCAATTATGGTGAAAAAATGATCTTATGACAGATCCTTGATCGATCCAAAATAACTGTAAGCGGCCTCGTGACAATATCTATTCAAACCACATACCTACTTTTCCTAACATTGGAAATCTCCTCCTGCAACGAGGATGGAAGAAGCCTCCTATGGCATGAAAGTTACTAAGGTACAAAATGACAAAGGGTGAAATGACCAGAAAATATAGTCTTCAGTGAAAACAACATGCTCCCATCCAGACCCAGCTGAAATCAGATATTTTTTATATACATTGCATAAAGATAACACATTTCTTCCTCACTGTCTGAGATTAAATTTAACTTTTCTTAGGTCACAGAGAAAGGATAGGAGGCCTATTGCCAGAATAATCGAAGAGCTCATTTTTTTGAAAAAACACTAACATTTTCTGCACTTTCAAGGGTTTATAAATGTATTTGGTAGTATTGACTTTTCACTGTTTTTGGGAATTCTTCCACAGGCTTTTTGTAACAGTTTGCTGTAATTTTGGCCTATTCCTCTTAACAAATCTAGTGTAACCGAGTCAGGTAGTTGCTCGAACTGTAGCTTTAATATTGAAGGTTCTTCCCTCATGATACATCTATTTTGTGAAGTGCACCAGTCCTCACTGCTTCAAAACACGCTCTGATAGCATGATGCTACCACCCCCGTACTTCCCGGTTTCTCCCTTTCCCCTTCAAAAGTCATTATAGCCCAACACTTTTAGTGTCATCAGACAACAGGGAATGAGTCATTCTTGAGCCATTTGACCAAAAACACTAGGAGGAGATCTGCATCCATTAAAGCACAATTTAAAGGTAATAAAACATCAGTTTTCTCATTATATAAAAACACGTTACTTCTTTAGACAAGCCCACCAACCCTGACAGAGGGAAGCACAGACTGTGAATTCGACCTGAAACTAAAATCCTTTTACTAAAAGGCCAGAGAGAGCGAGAGAGTTATGTATGGAACATATAGAAAAATACAGTGCTGCCCCTCCCCCACCTGTTGCCGTACACTGCCGGTTAGCTCGGTGAGTAAAAAAGGCTGTTACACTTGTATCTCATCTCGCAACAACAAATGGCTGCTCCAGATGTTTTACATGGCAAGACAAAAACAGCTGCAGCATTTCCCGCCGCTGTGCCGAAAAAGGTGAAACACGACCACAGCAACCTTCATCTCTATTAAAAGCCTTCCTCCTCGCTGCCGTTGCCTGTTTCGGTCTCTCCTCTCCCGCTTGTTTTCGCCATCAGCACTTTAATCTTAAAAGCAGCTGCCCGTGATGAGGAGGATCAAAGCCGCGCCGCACCGAGCACAGGTCACCGGCTGCGTCCTCGTGATCACGGTGATATTATTGATTTCTGCGGGATCAATCTCGTCAACTGCTTACCCTTTATTCCAGCTGAAAAGAGCTAGACATGAAGAGCAGAAGAGGAGGAGGAGGAGGAGATTCCAACCTGTTATGTAATTTACAGGGATTCTTCACAAGGTAACAACATGTGGAACAGGCGTCCACGAGGACTCAGAGGTTTGTCGTTTTCTGTGTTTTATCTCTCGCTTTCCCTCCAAATCCGTCGTACGGGAGCGGATCTGGCAGGAAGAGGGTTTCTGGGAAACGAGAGGGATGAAGGTTCTTGCATAGCCACGGGGAGCTGTGTGACGTCAGTCGCCTTTCACTCTGTGTGCACAGTTTTGTGTTTCGCTGCAGACACGCGCGGATGTATGAAGCAGTGGCGGGGTTTTTTTTCTTCTTCTTCTTCTTCTTTTTCCAGATGAATGCCCGCCTAGATGCCTAGTTCTTGAGTGAGATAACCCTTTGGAGCAAGGCAGAGGTGGATTACATGGCTGTTGAGCTCAGAGTTACAGCCAGAGATCCAGTCAGAGGAGTGGGAGAGACGGTCGGAAGGCAGGAAAGGCAGAAATGAAAGGAGAGAAGGGTTCTATTTCATCTCTCCATGGACCCCCCACCCCCCCAAAGTCACTTCCGGCAGCTTCCTCCACTATTAATAAATCACTTCCATCAAAGAAGATGCTCTGATTATTCCATACTCACTTAAATAAGCTGCTGTGTTTTCCTGCTAAACGGGATAAATCATTTGGCTGACAGGTACTCCATTTTGAAAGCTTGGAAAATCAAATAAAAAATGTATTTATCATACATTTCTATGTGTAACATCGCCACAATTTTTTAGAAGATGTAAGACACACCGAACCTTTGTGAGAACAGTCTTGGACAATAGGGTTTTAACCCCAGACTACAATTAACCAAGCAAAATGCATATTTGCCTTTGAGTTCTATCATCTTACCAATAGAAAATCATTTTTCAGGCTGTAAAATGCAAACTGACATGGATTTAATTAAGTTAACTTTGTCAATTCTGAGCGTCCAGAGGAAAAGAAGCACTGTCTACTTGGCCGTTGTCCCACCTTTACCCGCTGTAGGATTTATCCACTAAATAAAAATGATTATGCAGAGTTTGACATGATGCAAAATCAAAATGGATTTTAAAAAAAAGTTAAAGGGGTTATCTTTAACCCCCGGTGGCAACTTGTAATTCAAAGTTACTAATTATTTTCCTATTACATTTCTCTACTTCCGGTGCCGCACAAGCAGGCAGCCTGCTGCAGAAGCTCCCCGCTCTGTCCTAGGATTCCCCGTCGACCCAGTCCAGGTGGTGGGAGACAGAAGACAGACGGGCTCTAGCATAAATAACATCACTGTTGTACCTTGCTCCCACACAATGCATGAAGCTGTTGTAGAACTGGAGAGATCCTTCAGTGACAGACTGCTGCGTCCGAAATGCACGAAGCAGCAGTTTTCGCAGATCCTTCCTCCCAGCAGCGGTGAGACTTTAAAAGCATCACTGTTCCCAACAAACTCAATAAGTTGTTTAAATCCCTGCTGTTTTGGCTCAGTTTATACTCCAAGTGGTTGTTTTGTGACCCTCCAAAAGAAAAAGAAGGAGAGAAGAAGCTCCAACCGAATTCATCGCCCTTCATGTTCGTTTTCTGTGGTCCATGATATTGTTAAGCTATTTGTGATCTATAAGTACCAATTTATTAAGTACTCAGAATCGGTACTTGGAATCGGCAAGTATCTACCAAAGGGAAATAACCTGTATTCATTCTGTTTAAAATCTTATTAAGATGTTAGATTTATCCACTAAAGCTGATAAATAGAAATGACCAATATTGCAGGTGCAGGAAATTAATATGTATCATTCTAGTTTGAAAATTAGTGACTGGGCATAATTTTGAATAATTCTGAGCGCTAGGTGGAAGCAAATGGCATAAAACATGACCCTTGGCATGTTATCAACAAGCATAATTGGCCACCTTGGATGCAGTAAGATGTGTAGTGGTTTGAAGCAAATTTACGACATTCGTCTAAAATGTGTTAAAATTGGGAGGTGATATTTGCATTATATTTAGTCTGTGTTATGACACTTACTGATGTTTCTCCTGAATTCCCAAATATGTCATACATAATAGTTTTCAAAGACATAAAACATACTGGGTCATTGACAAACGTCCATGAGATATACGCACAAAACATCTAAAGTATTGTAAATAGAATTTAAATCTGAATGAAAAGAAAATGCATATCTACAGGTTTGTAAAATTTTATGAGTGGTTTCTAAAAGGCTAGTTAAGACCACTGTTACTAATTATAGGATGAGATGAAAGGGCAACCATGAATAAATTAATACCATTAAGTGGAAAAATTGTATACTACAATAAACAGTCATGTTTTTGGTAGGAAGCCACGTGCACAGGGAGAACATGCAAACTCCATGCAGAAAGACCCAGAGCAAAGGTAGGACTTGAACCCAGGACCTTCTTGCTGCATGGCAACAGCGCTACCCACTGCATTACACTATTTTGTTATCATTCTGTTCCAGTATGGGATCTGTCACAATGTTTTATCTGAATTCCCCAGAAAATGAGCTAAAATGATAACATCACATCAAAGACAAAAAAATTGTACTAACCTAGAGAACAGATTTCATAAAATTATGCACAAGGCTTTCAAAGTATTAGTAGTAAGTAAAAATAAATAAAGAAATAAAAACTTTGTTGTTTTTTTTTTGAAGATTTTTTAATTTATCTCAAGACTGGTTTTAATAAACTGGCAACTGTCAAATTAATTTTAGGCAATTTAGGATAATCCATTATCCCAGCATTAAAGGAACAGCATTAAGGATTTACTGCCATCTAGTGGTAATATTGTAGACTGCAGCTAGCTAAACACAATTCACTTTCCCGTTTATACTAATCATGTCCCAAAAAGATGATGATAATGTTAAAAAACAGAACTACTGGTCCAGGTGAACTACTTAACTGCTCTTTGTTAAAAAAATATAAAAACTGGAATAAATAGCTTAGAAATAATATCTTACATTTCGATTATGCTACTCAACAGAGAAGCGTCAAATCATGCTTCCCTTGAATTTTTTGAAAAAGAAGTTTTAATGTATAGTAATGATGAGTCCTTCAAAAAGTCTAAACTTTTAAGTTAAGCTTATGCAGGCAGCAGTCGCCTGGTCTGTCGATGATACCGATCAATGGATGGTGCTCTTGCATTCAAGGGATGATGAAAGTCGTTGTCAGTGAACGGCACATCTGAGCTGCGGTCGTCAGGGAAAAGTTTAACATTCCACCTTGTCAAAATTATTTCAAAAGCATATCACTGTTTCCGTAACATTTGTATGGCTTTTTGACAAACCCATTCCTATTGTAGATTTCTTTTAACATAGGGAGGACAAGCAATGTAAGCAAAATGACTGAGTTCAACTTTTCCTAAATATCAATAAACTGATTAAGTATATCCTTAAAATTGGGTGGAAATCACCTAATTTGTTCAAGGGCAATTTAGCTATTAAACTTACATCATTTCTGCTGAGAAATATTCATCATTATAGTCAAACAAAATTAATGCACCTGGTTTTAGCGAGTTTACTGGTTCACATCTAACAGCTTGTTTTTTTTCAGTGTTGGGTGGCTTGGGACTGTTTGTCACATTGCTTTAATCTGGAGGTGCTGTTAAATACACTTTATTTAGCTTTTTTATCTCTATTTTGAACTGAAACACAATTGAAAATCGTTGGTCCATTAACGCTGTCGCAGTGCTCCGTGTTTATTACATGGATGAGTCTGACATGGTCAAACACTTCAGTATTCAACTACAGTGCCAAAGGTATTCACCCCCTTGCCATTTTACATGTTTTGTTTCCTCACAACCAGGAAATGAAATGGGTTGTTTGAGAGTTTGTATCATTTTAATTTACAGACAGTGCCTACACCTTTGAAGAGATATTGTTATTTTATTGTAAAGCAAACAATAAATAGGACAAAACAACAGAAAACGTCAGCATATAACTGTTCACCCCCTTAAAGTCAGTACTTTGTAGAGCCACCTTTTGCGACAAAAACAGCTGCAAGTGGTTTTGGATCAGTCTCTGTGAGATCTGGTTACTGGGATTTTTGCCCATTCCAGTTCTAGCTCCTTCACCGTGAATAGTTTTTGCTTGTCAACAGTGATCTTCAATTCTAACCACAGATTCTCAGTTACATTGAGGTCTGGCCATTCCAACACATTTAAATGATTACCCATAACCCCTCAAGTGTTCCTTTAGCAGCAAGCTGCGGGTCATTGTTGTGTGATGTGGTTAAAGGGATATTAACAAATTCTTTTCAATTTTACTGCCATTTTACACCGCTCCAACAGAAAATAAATGTCATTAAACCCCATGGATATGATTTCCAACCAGTAGTAGTTCTTTTGTAGAATGATTCAGCCGTGATGGTCTAAACCAGGGTTGCAAAGTGAAGGAAACGTTCCATAGAAATTTAAGAAGGGGGATTTTGCTTGTGAAACCTTTCCTTGGGAGTTACTGAAATCCATAGAAATTCATTAGAAATTGGGAAGCCATGCAAAATAATAATATTTAAAAAAGCTACCCTACGGGGAACTTTATAAAATCTATTTATTGTAACTCAATCAATTATTTTATTAAAGGAGCATAGCGTAAGTTCCAGGATTTTTGCAGACATCTCCCCCCTCTGGTAACTAATTGAAATTACACCAGTGCACCAGTGCACCAGTGCACATGCATGGAAAAGCATCTGCAGCTGCAACTGCACAGGTCTTTAGAGACGTGATGTCTTCTGAGGTAATAAAGCTATAAATGTTGAAGTTAGCCCGTGTTCTCTTGCTAATGCATCAATTACGGCGGAGGCTCAACAAAGTAGTCAAGTGAACAAGAGCGTGCAGCGCATCACAACTACGCACACGCCCAGAGGACCCAGCCCGAATCACTTTTTCATAAGCGGACTAATCCAGCCTATAGAGGCAACTGCGGTAAATAACAAATTTTACGCGTTGGGCATTTCTAAGGGCATATATGGGAAAGAAAATAAATAATATTTAACTTCAAATCGTTGCGCCTTTAAACAACATGACTGTTGAGTAAAATATTATTCAATCCTGACCCAACCATTTAAAGATGAGGTGAAATGCAATCCCAACTCCAAAAAAAAAGCAAAAAAAAAAAACAATATTTCAAATTTTTAATTACCATAGCCCCTTTTCACTCTAAAATAGCCCCATTCAAAAAGTAAACCAAAAAGCATCTTCTTCTCTTAAACTTTTCAAGCTTATACTTTCTGCATTGTTGCCAAACTAGTTCAAGGAATGGTCGCATCCTGGACCTCTCCAGCCTCGTCTATGCAGCTTTATTGTTTTAGAAATAATCTGTGCATGGGATAAAGGAATACACCGTGTGTGTGTGTGTGGCATACGGGCTTCGTACCCCAGCAATTAGCCGTGTGCTATGCGTATAAAACTGAAAGAATAGCACAGATATATTCCAGGGTACTTGCATAGAATCTTGCTGTTTTTGTGAAGCTATGCTAACACAAAACGAAGGGCAAAATTTCAATAAGCTACCCTCTTTCTGCCTGAATGTATACACAATTGAATGTAAATTGGCTGTACAATTGGTAGTGGTTAGCGTTGCCTTGCAGCAAAAAGATCCTGGCTTTGAGCTGTGGCCTGGGGTCTGCATGGAACTTGCATTTTCTGCCCATGCAAGCATTGATTGTTAGGTTATCTGGTCTTTCTAAATTGCCCTTAGTTGTGACTCTGTACATTTGTTCTGTGTCTCCATGCTGTCCTGGGATGAATTGGTGATCTGTCCATGGTGTACTCTTTTCCAAAGACCATTAGAAAGACCTTTGACCACTGGAGGTACTTCCAACACAACCCTTGGTATGTGCGTGATATGAATCAACAGGCATTAATGGTATGCAAACCCCATTTTGGGTATGTAGTGGTTTGCGGCGAATTCCCAGCAGTAGTCTACAAGTGGCAAAATGACAGTGTTATTCCCACAGATTTCTGTTTATTCTATTGAAAATGTCCTACTTTGAAAATTGGAAATGTCGAAACCGTGATCAAAATCTCAGGCTGTCCAAATGCCAAAAAAGATAAAAGACGTTGCTCCTAAAACTTTTATCAATCGCGGCTGGTGTTTTAGACATCAGTGTAGGATAATCCAAGTCAAAAAAGGCTAAATATATTTTAAGATTTCGAACTAGAGATGATCAAACAAATTACAGATTTAATTTAATCCTAAATTACATGCTTCACATCAGACGGGTCGACTTTCTTTTAGGGCTTGCACTCGTTCCACCCCCCGACGGGATGCCACCCTGGGCGTTTATGGTGACAAAGTGCCAAGGACTGCATATTATTTTCATTACAATTAACCGCAAATGTGAAGATTATATTTTTTTTTGAGTCATCTCCTTAACCTTTGTTTTAATGAGGGATTGGTTAATAATGGCGTTTCAATGACGAACAATTCGTGCAAGAGTGGAAAGTGTCACAACCAACCAAGGTCTACCCTACACCACCGATGCTGGGGCAGTCACACATCCACACACATCCACACACATCCACACACACGCGCGCACCAAACACACACGGCTGCTCTTTGTGCGCTGTGCGTCCGAGTGCGCCAGTGAGTGTGTGTTTTGAATTCAAATGCAGTAGCAGCAGCAGCAGCAGCAGCAGCAGAACAGCAAATGCGGAGTCTGTGAAGAGGGAAGGAGGGGATGTGTTTGGGAAAATGTCCTCAGGTTGGCTCCAGCTGAGCCTTGATAAGTAGCCCACTTCAAAAAGGTAATAAAAAGGCGAGCCGTGCCAGAGAGGGGGGAAATATATATATATATTAAAAATAATAATAAATACACAAATAGCGGAATGGTTACGGAAAAAATCCACCTACCATGTTTACTTCAGAGACCATATCTATGCTTGCAATGTCAATGTTCATCCCCACCGCCACCGGAGCACCTGCGGAGGAGAAGAGGTGGCGTTAATACAGGACGAGATATGAATAATTCTGCCATCATGTAAATTTAACAGCTACGTGACGCTGGAGGAGAGCCGTGCATCATCGGGGCCCGGGCAGCGGCCGTCACGTCTGACACCCACTTTAATTGAAATGCTGTTAATTTCATTTATTTAGCGGGCTAATCAAACATTGATGAGCGGGATCGATCACGTTAAAAAGGCTCTCATCAAAGCGGAATACGCTCGTCATTTCTCTTCGCCTAATTGGCAAGGCCCATTTGACTGTGAAGGGATGATTAAAGCGGATTTTGCGATTCATTAGGCATGTATCGCACGTCGGGAGGGGCGCGAGAAAAAAAAAATATATATATATATATGATTCGTTACCTCCAAAATCTGGCCTCAACCGAATGTCGTATCCTTTCATCAGCCTGTCCACCGTTTCCTTTACCAGGGGCATGTTGCTCGGGTCTTTTAGATCCTTCACGCTGAGGAGAAAAAGGGGGAATAAAAATGAGCTGATTAAACACCACACGCAAAACAACGACACGCGCTGAATCACACGGCGAAAGAACACAATCGCGATTAACCTTTGAGCGCAGACGAAGGTCATCATTAGGGCTAACTTCAAAAGCACAAAGTGTTTTGCCCTGATCCTCCCCATCGCAACAGTTTTTCCGATGGCTTCTGGATGCGAGTGAGGAGAGCGCACTTCCAACTTACTCCAGACGGTGCAGAGGAGCCAATGAGGGGCGCATGCGTGCAGCGAGCCCAAGATCAAAGAGTGGAGAGAGATGATGGTGGATGATCCGTTTCCATTGCAGAGGAAAATATTAAAGGGACAACTGGATGTGCGGAATGAAGGAGCGGGCGTTGATGTAGAGAAAGAACAACGACGCGCGTCTCACCGGTGCTTCGTTCCGCGTGTTTATTGCAGAGAGGATGGTTTTGTCCACATGCTGACAAGGTCGAACACTCCAGGGTTCAGCTAGATCAAGTTTTTTTCCTGCTGATTTATTGAGCTAGATGTGTGAAGTGATGACAGGGATATCTGCAAACACCATTTTCAACAATTTCGCCACATTTTGACTTAAAAAAAACGGAAAACTGGAGTGCAATCAAGACCCGTGCGCATCATTCCCAATCAGCGGCGGCTCTTGTTTGAATAGCGCCATTGGGACACTGCCCCCCTCCACATACAAACACACACACCAACAGAGGTGGGTATAGCAAAAAAAAAAAAAAAAATATATATATATATATATATATATATATATATATATATATGTATGCTCTCAGGTAAGAGTTGCACTACTTCAACATATTTTTACTCAAGTAAAAATTACCCAACCAAGAAATAACTCAAGAAAGAATAGTGTTTGGTAAGAAGGCTCCTCAAGCAATTAATCATAACTGACTTAATCTTTTTAAATGATGTAATCGGTCATGCAAAACTATTAAGTTATTTTTAATTTCTGGTATTTTAAAGGCCAACAGAAAAATATACAAAAAATAGCTATTATAAAGTAACAAATGTTTAGAACACAAAACTTGTAAAAGCAACTCTTGCAGCAGTTAATGTACATACAGTAAGTTGGAACAGTGCAAAGCACTTCCAATGACAATATCTACTGTTTACTGTTTGTTCACTGGACGTCCAAATGGCTCAGTGATCTCAGCAGATAGAAAATAGCTTTAAAACAACAAAGCTTGTGCTCAAACAAGAAGTTTCACTTCACCATAAACTGTAATTGTGCCTCTGGTGCATTTTTGGTCAAAACAAGTCTGTTCTTTATTCTATGAAGTTACTCACATTGGGTAGAGTTGGCAAAGTCTTTAAAAACAACTCCTAAAAGTACATTTTCCTCAAAATTACTCAAGTAACTGTAACTGAGTAAATGTAACTAGTTACTACCCACCTCTACCCACAAAAACAAAATTGGTAACAAGTCCTGTCAAAAAAAAAAAATCACAACAAAAAAGTACCATTTATAACACTATTTATTTGTGTATCACAAGCAGAATGGTGATTTCATAACTCTACAATATGATATAACATATAATATACTACCGGTATACACTTTTTTTTATTCAACTGATATTCTGTCCTCCATTTTTAAAAATATATCCGTTGACAATATCTGTTATTTTCCCATCTTAAACCACTGTAATACATTCACACGGCCGCTTGTGTTGATCACGACATGGTTTGTTCTCTTTGAGCTTGGAAGTTGGATCTTCAGAGATGCCTTCAGAGATGCCTTCCTGAAGTCAGCAGATCCCCCTGGGAAAGTGGGATTCTAGAGTACAACATGGCTGCAGGCATACAAAATTCAGGGAGGGATTTCTGACAGTTTGTATCTCTTTACACCGGAGGGGCACATGATGTAAAATGAACACGTTCCTGTTATATTGCTAACACTAGTTAGCCACCAAATCGTTTTCTGACTTGATTCTAGATTGCTCCCAACTTGTGTGTGACATCATAGCTGCCTCTACGCTTCGACTTCTGAGAGAAATCAAACAGATCCTGGCTAGATCACTGTTCAAAGGAAGCTGCTAGGCATGGCTGGAGCTATGCTAATCTAAAAGGAGTCCCCCAAAAACAGATGTAGCTCCTCTTTTCTTTCACACGCTGTCCTCTCAGTCATCAGCTTTAGTTCGGTTGCGTTTGAAGTTTAAAGAAAAGTGAGGCAGATTTGGCATGGCCCATAAAAGCTATTTCACCTTTGTGGTTTCCTGCACATGAAGCTAAAGCGGGCATGTGCAAAAGAAGGCCATCATCTTTAAAAAAAAAAACTGGAAGTCTAGACCATCTGTATGCAGCACAAGATGTCTACTTTGAGAAGCTCACCAACAAATATGTTTGGGCTTGATGGTCGAAACAGAAAGCATAAATCATCTGTTTTGGGGGGGAAATATATGGGTCTGTGCACACAGGGGCATAAAGAACTCTGTCCACTGTATAATATTCCACCAATTGCCACCATTTCTTACATCCCTCACCCTCATGCCTCCCTCCATGGAGTGCCGCCCCGGGCAATGACTCACGTCCCCCATATCGCCAACTGCCAACGTTTCCAACTCTTTCCTGCAGTTTTTAACGAGAAACTGCAGCGCATCACAAAGTGCAAGGGGGGGGGACGGGACGGCGGAACTCCAGGGAGGACAGGTGGGGAGGAAAACACGGCCCCCGCTGTTCATTTCCCCAGATTTGAGTGCATTTCAGCAGCAGCAGCAGCGAGGGAGGGTGACGCGAGCCTCTTCTAAACTGCCTTTGATCTTCTTGCAGAGACGGAGCTGCGCTTCTGTAGAGGGCAGGCCTCTGAAAGCATTGGTTCACTGTTGCATCACCACCAGTTGCAGCGGCCCGCAGATTCTATCATTCCAGCCTTTTTTTTTTGCTGCGTTCCTCGGGTGCTTCTGTGCGTCGCACCTCCTGCTTGGCCTGAGAAGCTGCAGTACCTGGTGAGGTTTAAAGGGACTTGGACCCCCCCCCCCCCTTGTTAAAGGGCAGCCGATCAGGTGCTGACCAGAATGCCAGTGGGTATTGGTCATGGACTGTGAAACGAAGGGATGCGCATCGGGGTGGAGATTGGTTTCTGATTCATTTCCTCTGTCAGATGAGCGCACATGAGAGGGCAGGATGGATGGATGGATGGATGGATGGATGGATGGATGGATGGATGGATGGATGGATGGATGCTGAAGATCTCTCAAACTGTATGTGCCCCCCCCCCCCCCCCCTCCCCAGCTCTTCTTAGTTTTCCAGATCCATGTCCCTGCAAGAGCAGAACAGAGCAGAGCAGAAATGTGAGCTCACGTTATTCCACATTCAGAGAGGCTCTCTCTGCAGTGTGCTGCACAGCCAACTCTGCTCCTGCACTCCTCATCCTCACACCCTTCAAAAGTAGCAGCGCAGAGACAGAGCATACCAGGGAGCGGACGTGCCGCAGCTGCTCCCGTGCTCTCCATGTTGTCTCTCTCTCTCTCTCTCTCTCACACGTTAACAAACAAAACAGCCATAAATATTCTCTGACAGCAACATGAGAAGCATGATGAGCAGATTTGCACTCCTCTGCGTTATATAACAGATTTCTCCCCTCATCTCTCTCTCTCTATCTCTCTCTCTCTCTCTCTTGCAGTCTTTTTTACACTCTAGCTCCTATTTTCCTTCTTGGCCATGGAGCTTTATGCTTCGGAAGAGGCTCACTTATGAGCAGAAAAAAGTTGGTTCGTCGTGTAATAAACTACAGAGTGAGCTCTGGTCTTATTCCCCACAGACAAACGCTGTTATTAAAAAGAATGGGGTTTGCCAGCCGGCAGATACGAAAACTCGCTTCCTTCTTAAATTAGCTGCAAGCTCCGTCCCCCCCTATGATGATTAAAAAAAAAAAAAAAATAAAACATTGTGGTTGTGGTGTCAGTGCAGCCTAACATAATTTGTTTTATCTACTGGTGTTGCTGATTCTGTGTTAGAAATTGGTTATAATTCAGTGACTGGATAAGTATTTGATTTCAAACCACGGCAATTTTTTTTACACTATGAAATCCAAGCCTTAAAAATAACTTATACAAATCTGATGCTTGTAAAGAAAAACTAACTTGCTTTAAGGTCCAGATCCAAATTGGAAAAAAAGGAGGCAGAGGGAGAAAGTGCTGATGGTTGTCAGTCGGCATATTTCTCATTAGTCTTGGAAAAATATTCTTATATATTCAACTTTTCCGCCTTTAGTCGCCTTGGAGCCGTAAGCTTCAATGTATTTAGTTGGGAATTTATGAGACAGAGCAGCACTAAGTAGGGCGTATTGTAAAGTAGAAGGACAATATTATATGTTTTTTGTCATTTAATTTGTACTTATTCAACCCCACTAAGTTTTAGTTGCATTTCGTTTGGGGTATTCAATCTCTAGATATGCACATTTAGAGATTTTATTTTATTTACCTCTTTCCTTCACTGAATAACTCAAACTAAGTCAGACTGGATGGAGAGCATCTATGAACAGCTATTTTCGACCCTTGTCACAAATTCTCAGTTTAATTTAGGGCTGGACCTTAACTGGGACAATCTGATATATGAATATACTTTGACCTAAACCATTTAACAGCGACTCTGGTTGCATGTTTACGGCTGTTGCCCTCCTTGAAGCTGAATCTCACTCCCCGGGTTCAAGTCTTCCGCAGCCTCTGAGCAGTTTTCTTCCAGGATTGCCTGTTATTTAACGCCATCCTCACATCATGATGCCGGAGCCACCATGTTAAGCATGGGGATAAAGTTCAGAGTGAAGTTCAGGGCCCTTTTTTAAACCACATATTACATGTCAACCAAAATGTTGGTCTCATGTGTTCAGAGGACAGTCTTCTACATGTTTGCTCTGTCCAGCTTGTGGCAAAATTCTCTCTTTCCGTTTCTATTCGGCGATGGCTTTCTTTTTGTCGATCTTCCACGAAGGCAAGATTTGTAGGGCGCATAACTAATAGTAGTCCTGTCAACAGATTCCATGAGAGCCAAAACCTCCTGATTGTCTTTACAGTTTATTCTACAACGTGTGCCGACGCCTGCCACTGATATGCAAACCATGTTTGGACATCAGTGATCAAAATTTACATTTTTCTCCTGCAAATTATACAAATTAAAAAAAGATAACGGGGGGAAGAAGTGATATGCGTGCAACATTTTCAGGTAAGCTTTAGAGTTGTGTACAAATCTGGGAGGAATGTGGGATTGTTGTGCAATCTAAATTTAAAACCTCCAACCAGTGGCTCAGACTTTAAACTCTTTACGGAAAGGCATGGTTTATGAGAGAAAGTCACAAGAGGTCCCATTTACAGTTTACTACAACATAGGGGGCATAGCACACGTGTGCTAGAAGGTGATTTGATCAGACGAGATTAAAAACTGAACTTTTTGACCCACATATAATACATTAAGCCCATCCATCTTTTACACCTGCCTAATCCTAACAGGAACATGGGTTCCTATCTCTGACTGTCACTGGGATATGTGTCGGTGTATCACATGGAAACACACAGATAAACAACAACATGAACATTGCAAAAACGAAACAAAAAATAAATCAAAATTTCTTGAAATTAGTGTATTTCTCCTTGATTTGAGCACATAAATAAGATGATCTGCCAATGGAATGAGCATTATGAGCCCTAAAATAAGATAATTAGATATTCTGCCCTCTAAATAAGATGATGGAGATGAGTTGTTCCTATTTTAAGCGCAAAAATCTCATTCCATTGGCAAATCATCTTATTTATGTGCTCAAATCAAGGACAAATACACTAATTTCAAGAAATTTTGATTTATTTTTAGTTTCGTTTTTGCAGTGAACGCCTAAAGGCAATCTGGAGACACCAGTAAACCTAACATGCAGGGTTTTAGACGGTGGCAGGAAGCCAGGGCTGCAGGAGAGAACCAACGCATGAACAGGGAGAACATGCAGACTCCATCTCACTCCGGTGAG
The DNA here is from genome assembly GCF_011125445.2 of Fundulus heteroclitus. Taxonomy (NCBI): domain Eukaryota; kingdom Metazoa; phylum Chordata; class Actinopteri; order Cyprinodontiformes; family Fundulidae; genus Fundulus; species Fundulus heteroclitus. Next base: position 24,501,820 of record NC_046383.1, on the reverse strand, counting down.
TGTTCGAACCAAAGACATGCCTACAGTAAATCCACAGTGGTGGCGGCAGCATTATGCAGTGGGGAATGGGGAAAAAATGGAGCTAAATACAAGAGAAATTCTGGGAGGTAATGCTGCAAAAACACTTGATGCTGGAGTGGAGGCTGACCCTCCAGCAGGACAACACCCCTAAATGGAGAGCCAGAGCTACGATGAAAGGGTTTAGATCGAAGCATAGCCAAGTTCACAATTAAAAATGGCCAATCGCAGATGTTCCTGATTCAATTAGACTGAGCCTGGGTCAGTTTATAACGAATGATGTGCAAATATGTGAGTCTCTGGTTGAACAGCTGATGTAAGTCAAGGGGAACTGACCAAGAGTTGTTTAATACAAATGCATGCCAAATTTATCACATTTTTATTCGTGAAATGTTTAATACACATGCTTATTCCTTTACTTCACAGTAATACAGTGCTTGTTATGGTCTTTCATTTAAAATAGTTTTGTGGATATAATGTGACAAACTGAGGAGGGAAAAAATCCAGAGAGTAATTAAACACTGCAACAGTAAGAGAAGTTTAAAACTATTCAAACTGTGCGAAACGTAAAAAGAAAGCAGGACTCACGTGGCCCACTCCATGGTTTCTTTGGTCAAGTACATGTACCAGTACCCTAAGTTAAAAAGGGCAAAGGTCAGGGGGAAGAGGATGCGGGCGTAGAGGTCGATCGGGCTTGTTCCAGCAAGCTGAGGGATTTGAGGAAAAGCCGAACCCTGCTGGAGGAAGATGGGCACCGAAGGGATATCTCCAGCTTCGCTGTAGCTCACTGAGTGGTTCCTCCTCTTCAGGCCTTCCCGAAGGCCGCTGTCCGTCTGATTGGAGGGAGAGAGGCAGGGAGAGAGGGAAACGAGGGTAAAAAATAGATTTTTATTTTATTTTTGGTGATCAACAAGAGACGAATGCTAAAAAAAAAAAAAAACAGCCCTTTGTACTTTCCATTAAATTCATGAATGTTAATAATATTCAAGCATCTCTGTAGAGCACAGCAGGTAGTTTTCGAGAAAATTCATTGGCTGGTATTAAAGTGATACCAGGAGCATCTAGAGCTGTTCTCTGTTCTCACACTGAAGCTATTTTTAAAACATCCAACCATGAGCTCTACGCGTGACACAGATCTCTGGAGGACGCTGTGGTGGCTTCCTGTATTAGCATAAAACCTGTAGCTCAATAATGGAGTCCAGCTAATTCAGAAATGAATAAAAATACTAAACTGTGTTTGGATTTGTTTTCGGGCACCTCGTTTTAAAGCACTTTTTCCATCTTTTGTTAGACTACAGAGTTATCCCAGAAGTGATTGTTATGCACGTCGTTTTAAGTGAATCTACACTAAACACAAATATAATCTGTAATCTTGCAGATTTCTTCTGCCTTTGCTTTACTTTCTTGTCCCGCTTGACTGTTTCAGATATGACCCGAGGGAACCCAAACAGCACATTTCAAATTACAATCTCATTTATTAAAGTTAAATCAGAGGTTAACTGTGAGTCAAATCATTTTTGGGACACTGAGTTCAATTTCACTAGCTTTACTTGGGTCTGGATACTGCTGGACCTGTAGAACCCAGAAATCGTTTAAACAGAATCTGAGAAGGTCCAGACTTTGACTAGGCCGTTTTTAAGGCATTCACACTTGCTGATGTTAAATGTGCTAGAGCTCAAGGTCACAAACAGATGGTGGGGCAATTGCCTTTTTACATGTGGATAATGACACTCTTTTAAACAGCTTCAGGTTCCATATTATTTTTCTTTTGTTCTGGCGCTGATATAGCCTCGTGAGACCATCCTGATCTCGCGAGCTTTCAAGGTTTCACTCGCAGATCAGTCTGGCTACTTTCCGTTAAAGAAAATTTGGAGCCGTTCACCAAACGAACGTCCAATCAGCGTTGGCTTTGAGGCGGGTTGAGGTGTGACGCAACAAGAAGATCGACAGTTCAGTCTAAAGAACATGGCGGCTTCAGCCGATGAAACTAGCGTTAGCGTGGCTATCGAGCAAGTTTTATCGGAATTACAGAGTATTTCTTCACTGAAAGAAGAGCAAACACTGCTCTGGAGGCTTTTCTCAGAGGAAAAGATGTTTTTGCTCTTCTCCCGACTGGTTTTGATAAGAGCTTGTGGTTGTGTTTTCGTCGTCGCTGTTAGTACGTCATATGCTTCGTTGATCTGATTGGTTTATTTGGCCCGTCTATCACCAACATAGGCCAATCAGCTGACCAGTATTTTCACCCCTTCCCAAAATTACTTCAACGGAAGGTTTCCAGATGGATATGCGGAGCAAATCTATCTGGCGGAGTCAGGTTAGCGCTGATACCCATATTTTCACCAAAATATTTTTCTCTCTTGGACACAGAACCCATCTCCTTGCTGAACAGACGCCTGGACGTTCCCATGGTGTTTAATCTTCTGTATCATTGTTCACACAGATGAACTTGGTGCCTTCAGGCAGTTTAAAAGGGTGCGCCAGACTGAGTGGAGGTTCACAGTTTCTTTCTGATATGTTGCCTCGGTTCTTTTGAAGTTTTCATGATGAAAAAAAAAACGTTTGGGGCGTTAGCTTAAAATGCATCCGATCTTTTAGCCTCCAGTTAAATTTATATTGTAAATCAGAAACTTATGAAACCATTGATATCATCGTAGTTTCCCCAACTTGTTTTATGGCTTTGTAATCTTCTACGTGAGACTTTTTTTTAATCTCTTAAATCTCTCATTACTCTGGTAATTACCAAGGAGAAATATTGCTGGTCTAGCTAACCTAAAACAGAAAAAAGGCCTAATTTACTCTCAACCAGTAAGAAAACAGCTTGTGTGTCTGCTTTTATCCCTCATCAAAAACAAAAAATAAGGCCATCCGTCCTTAAATGCCATGAATTTTGACTACTTACAGAAATCGTGTCATCATCGTCGCTGCCGGCAGCCAGCACCTCCAGCCTATCTTGTCTGGCTCTCTTCTTCTTCAGGCGGTGTGCCTGCAAGGTGGCAAAGTAGTTTACAGCCGCAAACTCGACGAGGGCGGAGGCCACGAAGGCAAAGCATACGGCGATGAACCAGTCCATGGCCGTGGCATAGGCAACTTTGGGCAAAGACTGCCGAGCACTAATGCTCAAGGTGGTCATGGTCAGCACCGTGGTGACGCCTAAAGGGGAGGCAAACGTTTGTTCATCAAAAACACGTGTGACCACTCATTGGCCACGGCGATTAGCGGACGCTAATCGCACAATCAAGCTCACGGGAGGTGCTGCCTACCGGCGACCGTACGCGCAGGAACGGACTCCTTGTTGATCCAGAAGGAAACCTGCGACAGCACGACGATCATGATGAGGGGGATGTAGGTCTGTATGAGGTAGTAGCCGAGCTTTCTCTGGAGAAGGAAATGGACCACCTGTACAGAATAATGACCTGGAAGATAAACAGGACGTGTGAGGTGAATACGGCACAGAACAGAGCAGGGTAGCGCATGCTGGATGTTCATTGAAACAGAAAACACTGAACTGGTTTCTTCTTGTAAAATGTGTCTTCGGGGACCTTAGACCCCCTGTTGTATGTACCTTTGCATGCATTGGGGGGTTAAAATCAGAGAGTACCTGTATTTGACTTGGTTATCTCACTGGACAAGATCTGTCCCACCAGATCGTATTGCAGGAGACTCATCGACTCTTTGGGACACTCGACGGACCCTTTCAGCCCCTTTCTCCAGGTGAAAATGATTTCAGTGTTGGTGTACGCGTCTGAAAGAAAAATGCATTCGTTCAATCCACCGCAACGGTTAAAGCTGCGGCGGCGACACGACGTCTGCTCTGCTGAGAACGTCTGCCGTACTCACAGCTTCCAAACCTGAGAGGACAGGCGTGGCCGTCCATGGGGAAATCCATGAGCCTCATGGGACACTCTGCGCTGATTGTTAGCCTAAAAGCAAAATACAAACATAGGAAACGAATCCGCCGTCATCCAGCGTCCAACTGTAACACATTGAATTCAGCTCCAAGGCCGGAAATCTCGAGACAAAAACTGCACCTCATGGTGTAGAGGACAGTGCCGTTCTGCATTATGCGGAAGAGCTTGTTGGGTGTGGTCATGTTGTGGGAAATGGACTTCTTTGAATTTCTAAAAAAGGTGTCTGGTGTCCAAATTTTGTCCACCATGCGGTTGTTAAGACGTAAGATTTCAATGGGGCCCTCGAACTTCAGCCGCTCGTCGACCCACATCTGGCGGAAGAACATGTCCATGGTGTATTCCTGGACAAAAACACGTCAAATCAGATGGAAAATATATATATTTTTTAACAATTCCTAAAGCATGGCTTTCGGTAACGTGCACGTTTAGCACTGGGGGAGAGCTTTCAATATGCAGTGAAAGGTGAGGAGAGATAATGAGCAATGATGGATGCCACTCATCCCATTAAATGATGAGTCAATCCATTCGGCGTTCCTGCTGCCCGACATGTTGTCATATTGATTTCAATGCCATCAATAATCGGGTTATGGGGCTAGTCAGACAAATTAAAGCTCATTAGATGGTCGAATGGCAGATGGTCACGGAAGCACTGTGATCCTTCACAGTCAACCCACATTCAGCGCTGAGCAGACGACTTCAGTCATCGTTCATTTCAATTTTGCCTCAGAAGAAAAAGCACTTCTTGTAACGTTAAAGTTGTTTGGATAGATATTTTTCACCATTTCTGAGGCTTTTTTTTAAAGAGTTTTGCTAAGTACTTTGACCACTTTATTTACTTTTTTTCTACTGTCACACCTGAACATTTTGTTAGGACAGTTTTTGCTTTTCCAACAAAATCAACTTTAATTTATTGAACTTTGGACGCAGAAGAACCAATATGACTTCTCGGGCTCACATCTGAATTACTGTAGGAATACTTACAAGAAGGACTACCCTACGATCAATAGACTGATATTTATCTTCGGAAGACAGGATTAAATACTGCGCCAAACCCGAGGAAAGTTCTATCTCATGAGCCGTATAGTATGTCCATTAAACAGTGGTTTGTAAATTAACCATATGTAGATTAGATACTATTTAAAAAGTGTCATACATACATATATATATATATATATATATATATATATATATATATATATATATATATATATATATATATATATATATATATATATATATATATATCCACCAGTGATGTGATTTGATGCTTTAATCTTGTTCTATTATCCAACCCTACCAGAGACTGCAGTTTAAAATTGGCTTGTGTAACTCAAACGTGCATGTTTACATGACACACGTAATTAATAATATGCTTTCTTCCTTTAAAACAATTAAAATAAGATAGAAAAAGATACTCCTCTGTGCCAGGGAGTTTTTTTAAGTCTGAATTTTTTTTTTTCCTTCACTTTACCATTTTCCTGATTTTAACCCGCACACTTGACTACATGCTGACATGCTCAGGGAAAGAGACTGGACTAAAATAAATTAAAAAGCTGGAAAAATGAAATGTAAAACTTTTGAAAGACCTTAGGAGAGTCAGGTTAACTACTGGTTAAACTCGCTTTAATCACTACAGCAAAGTCCGGTTCACTTCACAGTGTAAAAACAGACGTTTTTACAGTACACCATTTGAGAGGGACATCTTACCATCTCAACATCTGAAACAGGCCCAAAGCTGGTGACAAAGATGTCCGTTTTCACCTCTGTAATGCCACCTGGAGCAATGACAGACAAAGCACTTCATACAATGAAAACTCACAGTAGCTGGGGTAAATCTCACACGATTCTGACTATGGAAAAGAGTTTTGTGATCACCTCCTGAACCGGGCCGCAGTCTGTTGTCATAACCATCCAAAAGTCTGTCCAAAATGCGAGTGATGTTGTCAGAGTACACCTTTTCACCTCCTTGTGCATCAGCTAGGCTGCAAAGACATAAGATAAATACACTGCAAGGCTCCCTGTTGAATATCTTTGAACTCATAAATCAAGACTCACCCAATCAAGCAGATTAGAGTCACCACAGTTAAAGAGACAGCAGCCATCTCTGAAAACAACTTTTTGCTTTTTCAGAAAATTTCTAGCCAAAAAAAAAAAAATAGACTATATGAAAGGCAGGTTCTCTTTTCTGTGTCGTTACAGCGACTGCTTAAGAATAGTAGGCACTGAGGAGAGAACGGTAATCTAATTAACGGATTAGTGAACCATGTTTAGACAAACTGTGGATTCCTGTTATAGCCATGGAGAGCAAGTTATGGCATAATTTAGATTTTTTTTAAAAAAAATTTAAACTCAATTAAAGTCAAACTAACAGAGTTCAAAGGTTACTGAGAGTCTCGGGTGGATGGCAAAACAGAAACATCCTTCCGGTAGTTCACGCTGTTGGGCAGCAGGTGGCGCTGCGGACAGGAAATGGACAGAGTCAACCGGAAACAGGTTGGCGAAGAAGAAGAAGCTGGGGGTTTGTTGTGATTCCGGATGAAAACGTCCGGCGGGCGAGAGGCGGCAGCATGTCGGTGCACTTTGAGGAGAGGAGCGGCGTGGTCCCCTGCAAGACACCGTGGGGGTCCTGGTACCAGACCATGGAGGAGGTCTTCATCGAGGTCCACGTGCCGCCTGGGACCTCTGCGAAGGAGGTGAAGTGCCGCTTAGGAAGCAGGGACATCGAGCTGCAGGTCAGGGGCAAGGAGGTGTTTAAGGTGAGATGGTGAGAACACAAACAGCGTGTTTTGTGTATGTGTGTGTGTCCCGAGTGGAAATGATCTATAGCCCGGTAAGTGACACAGAGAAGCCTGAGGTGATCAATCAATCATGTGGGTGTAAAAATCCTCTTTGGCGGTACTGATGTGCACAAGTCTGGAGACACCCTGGTGCCAAGCTGCTGAGTCGCAAACGCTCTGCTGAGTCTGAAGATACTGAAGTACAACAAATATGGAGGAAAAGGGACGCCAATAAAACCATGCAGCTGCAGAAAAAGGTTGTCAGAATGAATTTAAGGTGACTTTTTTTTTTTTAGGATGATGCATGTCTTGGTGTTCGGGTTGACTGGAAAGCAAAACTTCACGTGTACATTACCTCAAACAGTGGATGGATGGGTATATATGACCATCCTTTAGGGCGGCCTGTGTTTAACTTCTGGATCCACGTGGTTTACACGTCCATTTCCTCAGAAAATCTGGCTAATTTAATTAAAATAATCACATTTTGTAGAGCAGAAAAAAAAATTATTTGGGAGGGGGGGTTGATTTTCTTCTTTATTCATTATTTATTTATTTATTTATTATTATTATTATTATTCATTATTCACTATGTATGTAAATAAGACAGCATATGCCCATCCCTATTTCTCTTGTATTTTTTGTATCCTTTTTGATCCATTGTATATATGAAGATTCACTGTATATAACTGAATGCACCTTTCCTACTCTGCACCTTCTTGTATGAACCGATGTGACGAGTGAATTTCTCCATTGTGAGATCAATAAAGCCTATCTTATCTTATCTTATTTGGCCCTCAAGTGCTTTTGATTTGTCAATTTCAGCCCACGTGCTGAAGGGTTTGAACACCCGTGATCTAAACGATGTGACGTGAACATTTTTAACTTTTCTGTTCTTTATTGTAGTAATTTGTTCAAACCATCCACACCTTCAGCCCTGGTGCCATATTAGTTTTGAGCGCCACGTGAAAGCTTGACGTTTCTGTCTTTTGGTGTTCTGCCAGGGAAAGTTGTTTGACGTGACCGTGTCTGACGAGGCTACGTGGACGCTGGGTGAGCTGCACACACACAGCTTTCTTAAAAATTTTTTTAAAAAAACTAAGCTTTCTTCAGCTCAACCTGACCTAAATGTTCAGAAATAAACCACCAATACGTCTGTCCAGCCTGATTGATTTTCCTTTCCCTTCAGAGGACAAATGTCTCATTCGGATCGTCCTGATGAAGACCAACAGAGAGGCGGGGAACTGCTGGTCCTCGCTGCTGGAGGGCGAGTACTGCGCCAACGCCTGGGTCCAGGACCAGATGCAGAGGAAGCTCACGCTGGAGAGGTTCCAGAGAGAGGTCAGTTGGACCCGTGCAGCCAGGACGGCGTGAATGAAGCCGTGCAGACGTTAGGGCTGGACGATAAATCGATTTAATCGATTCATTCGAATTTACAATTCTTCAAGATTTCATTTTTGGAAAATCTGGATTTTATTTTGCCAATACACTCATTGGGTTTCCATGAAGAGAACAGCATGTGATGCTGGATATATGTTTAGGCAAATATATTGTCAAAATATTGTTAAGTGGAAACTTTTTTTTTTTACCATAATACGAGGTACTTCATTTACTTATTTACTTTTTTTTAACTTAGTTCGATGTTCACAAGTGCAGTGAAGCCTGTTCTTAGCTCAATGTGTAATACCACTAGCAGCAAATGTTTTGTTATATTTTCATTGTTTATAATGGCACGGCTGCTATCTTGTTTTACAAGCATGTTTCACAGCTTGTTTTTAGTTGCACTTTGAATTCAGGTCAACTCCCTGACAAAATGCTTGATATAAAAGCGAGGTTTTAAAATTTCTTTAATTTCTTTTTATGAAACAAAAAGAAGGAAAAAATTGATTAATCGGATTTGATATGATATAATCTGAGATTTATTTTTTAATCCATATCGCCCAGCCCTAGCGGGCGTTCAAAAAGCAGGGTTGAGTTTGAACACCGCGCAGAGCTCTGTTTAATCTGTCTTCTGAAAAGTGGAAACCGTGTTAAACCGCAAACCTACCAAGACAGGGCAAGGGGAGCAGAGATCAGCAAAGCAGCCTAGAAGGACAGGGTAACTCTGGAGGAGCTGCAGAGCTCCACAGAACATGTCACAAATCTAGTTTTTATGGAAGAAACCAGAAGAAGTCCTGCTGGAAGTCTGTTACAAGCCGACCAGAAGGCACAGCAAGGCGGGGTTATAGCCTTAGTCCCAGCTCATCGTTTTAGTCTAGATGCCACACGCCATCTGCAAAGACAAACTAACCCTGCTCATCACCACCCATGTTGTGAAACATGGTGGTGGCAGCATCAGGCTATGGGGTCAGAGTTGATGGGAGGATGGATGGAGGTTACCGTAGGATATTTCTGGAAGAACAGGGCACCGTTTACGAAAGAACGGTCAACAGGGTTCCCACGGGTCCCTGAAATCCTTAAAAGTTTGTGAATCTGAAAAAATTAATTCAAGGCCCTTGAAAGTTCTTGAAAACAGCCAAAAAAACACCTTGTCCTTGAAAGTCCTTGAATTTTTTTGTGGGGTTGAAAGTTCACACGGATGACGACTCATGTGTCATTATTTTACTACCACACGATCTTTTAAAATTATGTTGATTCCACAGACTTTTAATTTGCAAAAGTACGTTCGCTCTTCTTCGTTAGTTGGTAGGCTACGGTTTAGGCCTACGTGCGTCCAATAGGTTACATTCATGCAGTGTTGCCAACTCAGCGACTTTGTCGCTATATTTAGCGACTTTTCAGAGTCAAAGTCAAAAACTAGCTTAATCAAAGATGAAAATAAGTGAAACAAATTGATATAATTCTGAACATCTCAATGCTGCACTTTTTTCCATAAATTCCATGAAACGGTAGGCTAATGTACATCTTATATGTAATGTAGTATGGCATAGCCTACATTTACTGTGGATATAAATGTAGGCTATGAATATGATCAATATCAATGTAGGCTATAAATTAAGTCCACTTTCTTGCATTGCTTCTGACCCAACAACTTCAATGCCGTTTAGTCTTTTATTGAATTTGCATTGTATTAAAATATGATAACCTATTCAGCGGTCACAGTAGGTAAATGCCGCCACGTGTGGTCCTTGAATTTGAGGAAATTGGTCCTGGAAAGTCCTTAAAAGGTCCTTGAATTTGATTTTCACCAAGGTGTGGGAACCCTGGGTCAAGAACGTTATTAAAAAGCTGCTGTTAGCATAAAAGCAAAGTGCAGAAATTGCTCAGAACTGAGAGCGTGCCCTCGTTGTGTCGGAAAAGTGATGTGCACGCTGAGAATATTCAGAAATATCAATGACAGCAGCGGAAAATGGTAACACTGGAAAATATGAATCCAGATAGAAGACACTTAATGGTGGTCTGATCAGCCTCTCCCGACAGAGATTTGGTGCAGATCTAAGTTTAGAAGTAGGAAAAACTCAGGGTTAGCCCAAACAACTCTGCTCGGTAGCAGGGCTGTTTCACAGAGGAATGTGTTAGAATTTGACACAGGGTAAAGGCTTTCGAGCTTTCTGAAACGGAAAAGCCAGGGTATGCAGGAATTTACCCCAGAAATGACTCTTGATAGCCACTAATCCAGGCCAGCAGGACAATGGCCCTAAACACACAACCAGAGCATATTTATATGAAAATGGTCCAAGCCTGAATCTAATGTCAAATCTACGGCAGGACTTACCAACAGCTGTTCAGATTTTCCCCACCCCAGTCTGACTGAACTGCTTCACAAAGATCGGGTGCAAATGTCAACCTCTAGATGAGTAATGTTGGCAGGGCAAATACCCCAGAAGGTTTGCAGCTGTAATTGCAGCAAAATGTTGGTCTGACAAAATATAAAAGGGGACTGGGGCAAATACAAAATAATTTTTTTTAAGTAAAATTTTAAGAATCCTCTACAAGTCTCTTTGCACTTCATAATTCTAAATGTGGCTTTGTTTTGGTGCATCACATGAAATCTCTCTGAAACACGTTGAGTTTTGAGATTCTAACGTCACCACAGGTTTTATTCAGACTACATGTATAAGTAATAAATTCATGCTAACCAGAAAGCTTTCATTTCCAAAAGGCTAGCAGGATTTCCACAGGCTGAGAAATACATTTTGTTTTACTGCGTTTTATATTTCAATTCTTTACATCGGGTTTCTTTGTTTATTCCGTCTAGAATCCTGGATTTGACTTCAGCGGAGCCGAGATTTCTGGAAACTTTGCTGGCGGGGGTCCAGATTTTTCCAGCTTGCAGAAGTGATGCTCCCCCTCCTCCACATTTGCAGCTGTGGATGTACGTGGTGCCTTTTTTCCCCACTGAGGACGGAGGAAACTGGTCCCAGCCCAAAAAAAAAAAATATATATGTATTTACCAACATGCAGAGACTTTATGTAGAGACTCTTCTCAGCAGCTTTTACTGGATTGTCTCACCCACAGAGGACTTTTGCTAAGCCTGGCTTTGCAAGTCGTGTGACTCGTTACCAGAAAAAAAAAAAAAAAAAAAGACTACATGTAAAGGTGGTGTTGCCTTTAAATAACGAGAATTCAAGGTAGCTTTTCAATAAATTTTTATTGAAAGGTGCACAAACATAAGTTCAGAGGGTGTGTTTCTTTGACCGTTTTCAACTCTAGAACACTGTTTATTTTTTATTTATTTCTCCTCACTAATAAAATGAACTACGCTGGGGAACTGGTAAAGAAAATGCAAAACACATTCCAACCCACATCTCCACTGCAGCGGCCACTTTTTACTCAACCAACAAAAAACCAACCGAGCGATGGTTATGGAGGCTCCATGCGACCCCCGGGAACTCGGGTTAAAAACGAAAACAGCTCGGTTTCGCTGCCGCCGATGACACTTCAGCTCAAAACACCTGCTTCGGTCTGCTGGTATAAACCAGGCTTCCCTCGCCACGTTAAAAGAAAAGAAAAAAAAAAAGTCATCACCTTGGGTAGGAGTGTGCATTCAGGACAGTTTAGCAACCTAGGGTGGGAGTTAAGGACTTTGGGCCCGATTTCTTGGTTCCATTTTTGCTGATCACAAAATCCTTCTCCCTCCTCTTCCACATGGTGGACTGAGGACCTAGGTGGTTCAATACTTATTAGCTTAAGACCAGCAACCCATACTGAAAACGTCATAGGCATGGATTCAAACAAGAACATACTGTACACCTGTGCGGGGAACTCAACCAGGAAAATATAACTTAACAGGATGGGGGGGCAAATTGGCTCTTCTGACAAAGCAGTATTCCTTGTTATTGCAAAAAAAAAAAAAAAAAAATTGTTTCCTAATAGTTTCGTTTAAGCTTTTCCTTAAAGAAGCTCATCATCAATAATGAGGATCTGTAAGGAAAATAAGCGGACGACCCATCGGCAAGAATCTCTCCCTGCGTGCCGGGTCATCCTACGCCTCGCCGGATCACTTCAGCAGCCCGACTCTGGTATGGTGGGCAGGTGGGTGATCTTGTAGTAGCTGTGCTTCAGCTGCCGCGCCGTTCTTCCTGAGATGGTCCAGCGGAGCCTCTGGCTGTTGGGTCTGGAGCACTTGGTGTTGGCGTATTCGGCCAGGCACTTCCCCACCATCTCTCTGACGCACAGCAGGTCCCCGTCTCTCGCCTAAACACACAAGTCGGTACAGATGAGGCTCCATTTTATTTTATAAATTTTTTTAAAAACACTAGAGTTAAGGTATGAAAATGAATCTCACATTCAGCAGCTGCTGCAGATCTTTCAGGGCCTCAGAGATTGGGTTCGTGTGCTCAGGGTCGTGTTCCTCCCGGGCCTCAAAACACAGCAGAGCCAGAGCCAGAAGAGATGGCTGTGGAGGGAGGGGGGAAAAAAAATATACATATATTTGTTTTCAGGTTCAAGCTCCACATTTCTTAGTCCTTTACATGCATTTGTAAAATAAATGACTAACATTCACTGCATTATTGGGAGACGTTTGTACAGTGGAAAGGATCCGTGTTTGGTACCAGAGAAGAAGAAAAACAGAACCAGAAGGGAAGGATGGGAACCACTGAGCTATATAATACACTGGAGTGCTAATCACCGTCTGTTTGAACGAGTCGCTTTGAAGCCACCAGCCGCCATATTGGTACTCTCTATTTCCCCCCAGTAACTAGGAAATATGTGCGCTACACCATCAAATAACAAGGATTTTCTCATGTTCAGGGGGGGCTTAAAACTTTTAAAATGTCAAATGCCATATACTTTTATGTTATGTTCTAAAAATATCAAGTACTGAGAAAGTCATGTGCTGAAATATTTTTCATTTTATTCATTTAAATATATATGTTTAACATTTATAAATATATAAATAACAATATACAAAAACATATATTTACATATGTGTATACATATATATACATATACACATACTTATATATACATATATATATATATATTTAATATGAATAACATGTAAAATATTTCAGCACCTAATTTCCTAGTAGTTGATAGTGTTAGTACATCCACTGACTGTAGAATTACCTGTGAAACGTTTTCACACAGCCAGAAAACTGCTTGTTATTGCAAGCAAGTCCTATGGGATTCTGTGAGAGTAGGGAGTAGCAAGATGGCGGCCAGTGACTTCAGTTTTTCGGCAAAATCAGCACTCCAGTGTATTATACAGCTCAGTGATGGGAACGCTATCTAGATAATGGATTAGGAAATACAAGTATTTTTCACCCAGATGCTCACTTTTCAAAAATATTTTAATCAAAATAATTTTTTTTTTAAATGCTGCGCTAACAAAACAGAGCGTCCCAAATTTTATGCAGTCTGTTCAACACACTGAGCCTGTGTCTGCGCGTCACTAACTCAGAATCCGCTGCTGCAGCCCTGAAACTTCCTTCAAAATAAACTAAAACATGATCTGCCAGGGATGCATGAGAACACAAACATGGAGCGGCTCTTCTGAGTTTTTCCCTCTTCGGGGGTTTCAGGATCAGCCGTGTGAGGTAACGCGGAAACAGTCTGCCTCAAACCTGCTATGCTGACCTAAATGGTACCTTTTTACTTTTTAGTCTCACTTCTACTGTAGATACAATATCGACAATCCCGAGTCTCTGGGAGACGTTCACGCTGCAGAGGAGCTGAAACCACATAGGCCATATAATACCTACAAGTCTTCTATCGGTGTTCCTTGGTTAAGACAATAAAAATGCAAACAAGTTAACTTGAAAGCACCTTGGGGAAAAAAAAAAAAAAGTCATGCAGACTTTAAAGCTCAGTTTGTGAATGTTTATAACTGTACCTTGGTTATAAAATAAGAGACGACTGTTTAAAACTATACAGTAGAAATAAGAAAAATCAACACTTGAGGATGAGACCAAGAGAAATCATTTTAAATAGCAATTTAAAAAAACTTAAATGCAGCTTAAATCCTGTAAAAATAAACCAAATGTGTAACAATATAATATTCTCGTTGCACATTTGTGCAGACTGCTAAACTATCACGTTAAGGGCGTCCATATTCACTGTCCATGCAGGATTTCCCAGACATTTGCATCCTCCAGATAAAGCCACAGCCTGCAGAGGATGCAAAGCTTTTTTTGCTCAAAGGCGCAGCAACGAATGTCAAGAACTGGAGGCCACGCGACAAACTGGACCTTCTTCCATGAGATGAACTGGTTAGCCAGGAAGTTTCAAGTGTGATAAGAACACCAAAGGAGCTGCAGGGGTTTCATGTGGCAACCATTCTTCACATGCCTGGTTAAGAGGCTAAAAGGACAGAAGCCTCTTCCTTTAAAAGCAAAAACCCTCAACCAGGTTACCAATCTGCAGAAACCTTGTGAGGGAACATGGCCGGATTATTTGGATCAGTCCTGGATGCCTGGCAGTTCTACCCTGACCTACAGGAGCCGGCCACAGACCTGAAGATTCAGACGGCTTCTCTTTCTCTTAGAGTCCAGGCATTAGTTGAAAAATAAATAAAATGACTGACTTCAGCAAACATGACTGAATGCTGAAATTCACTCAAAAGATTAATGCTTCTGCAATCCTGTCTTTAGTTAGCTTTTAAAATTAGTTGTAATGAGGCCTGTTAGGATTAAAAAGGGATGAGAGCAAAGTCCAGACTTTGGACTTTGCTCTCCTCCCAAAAAAGGATTTGGAAACCCTGACATTTCATGCAGGTTTAAATTTAAAACATATGATACTGTTTTTATTTACCATATATTTGCTGATATTTATTTCCAAGGAGCCAGACTGTGTAGTAACCTTTTAAAAGTAGGTTTGAACAATGTTTCTCAAGGTTTCCAAAGAGCCGGTTATACATTAACAAGTCTCCTAGATGTCACTGAACTCACAGGGGACACTGGAAGGATAAATACAGACATAAAAAAAAACCTTCATCCTCTCCAGGTTATTCTAACTTCCTTAAACTACTTCGTCCCCAGAGGTTTATTCAGTTTGGGCAGAAGCAGGGGATCTGTTGAGGCGGGTTCCACATCATGTCTGGACATGTCCCCGCCACACGAGTCAGTCGACAACAACAGAACCGACTCGGAGCTCTAAACGCGCGAGTCAAGCATAAAACTGACATACACAGCGTAAAGTTATTCCCTGACCTCCGCTTACTCCCCCCCGCTCCCCTTCTGTCCAACGCCACATCACTTTCAGAGGAACTGGCTTTTGTGTTGGCAACTCCGCATTAATTCAGACACGGGAATCTTTTCAAATGCTGAAATCCCTAAAAGTGATTCAGGCTGGAAAAATGCAGACATCAGTTCTGGGGCCTACCTTGATTTTGGTGAAGATGAACGAGCAGTGACAGGCTTTGAGCTGCGCCTCCAGTCTCTCAATGCTCAGGATCTCCCTGCTGTAAAAATTAAAAAAAAGGCATTAAACTACACTAAAAACCCGGCTGCAAGAACAAACTTGGTCAATTTAGGGCTTAAACCAAATACCAATAGCAACAACAACAAAAATGGGGGCTTGCCGCCCTAGTGGATCTGATTTAATTAAATCATGTAAAAGTGAATATAAGGACACTATAACTACATAGTGTCCAAAGTAATGAGGTTTTATTTACTAGAGGCAAAATAAGGCAAATGTACTAGAATAAACATTTTGGTAAAAACCTAATTCTGATTTTCTTTCTTAGATCTATAACACATGCAAACGTTAACATGCTAAATGTTACCAATATTGAACATAAAGGAACAGATGCAGTGGTTTTTAATCCAAAGGAAATTTAATAACAGGATTTTTGTCTTTAATCGCCTGTAATCGATTTCTACTAAACTCAAAGTGCTTCTAGAAACATTGTGTTTATATTTCTAAAACCAGGAATTAAACAGTATTTACAGTTTTGTTGCAATTAAAGGAAAGGAGACTGACGTAAGTATTTGAAGGAAAAAGAAAAAGAGGCCAATTTCAATCACTTTCCAAGGCAATCGTCCTCCACTGCGGGGTAAAGCGACCGTTTGTGCGTGCTCACCTCTCGGCGTCGAGCTGCTCCTGGACGTGGCCGTGAAACAGGCGCAGGAAGTGCAGGGCCGTGGGGGCCTTCACCTTCCAGTAGAGCTTTTCCATGATGATCTTCTCCATCCTCATCATGTCAGACACCGTAAAGCGGTTCTGACTGATGCGGATTAGGTCGCAGGCCAGAGGCACGCTCCTCTCGTCTTCGGCGGACTTCACGGCGATGTAGAAGCAGCACAGGCCAACGCACGGGAGGTGCTTCGGTTGAATCTGTGGCCAACAGAGACACACCTCATTAGCACAAAACCACTTCTTATTGATTTAGGAGGACTACACATTAAGAGATGCATCTGAAATCTGACAAGCTTCAGATCAACCAGTCCTGACTTTTTAACTTACAAAAACATGCCACATGTGTCTCAGTAGCCTAAGTGGACTCAGTCACACACCTTCATCACGGAGAGGAATCGATCCAGCAAGCTGACGGCCAGCGAGAACGTCTCCGAGCTAAACCCGAAGAACCTGCAGAGGTAGAGCAGGTCCTTCACCTCCAGCTCCCTCAGTCTGGTGGTCATCCTGAGGCCGTTGTCCTGGGCGGTCTCGATGACCCTCAAGCCGGTGAGCTTCGGTTGGTATCGGCCCTCCAGATCCATCAGGGCCTTTACTTGAACCGCAAAGGTCGGTGCTCCTGTTACTGTGTCAATCATCTACACAGGGGAGAGAGAGAAAAAAAACAGCAAAATGAATGAAACGGGCAACACTTCTGAATCCTGATCTACACTATTATTCTTATAACAATGTTAGATGGGATTCCTGACATACTAAACATCCCACAAGCATGGTATCTGGGGATTAAAATCACAATGTAGCTCCACGATACGTGAAAATGCTTCACCAAAAGGAGAAATACACACAATGGCCGAATCAGAAATATAGGTAGGAATTGCTTAAATGACCTGTAATAAAGTACAAATAAAAAAAAAAAAAAATAGGTAATTTAAAATGTCTAAATTGATTTATTTACATTCATACCACGCTTTCCTCAAATAATTGTCTCAAATACAAGAAATGAGAAGAGAGCCTAAAGAGTCGGGACAAATTTAACTTCTTTGTGATAATCGATTAATTACAATAACTTTTAGGACTACAACTACCATTTAAAATGGCTACTAAATCAAACTGAACCAAGTGAGTGATCAGGGCCGGGTCAGGACCTCTAAAGTGGGTTGTTTCCATATTTGTAACTGACCCAGCAACCAGCCTCTCCCCTAAAGTACTACTAAACTGGGCTTAACAGGAGGTGATATAACACGAACAAATAGCCGCAATGTGTGCAAATTGATCCCTAATAAGGCTCTGGTTGAACCTTGGTCGCTTTTAAGTATCTTAACCTACATTATCCTGAGGGTTTATTCACATTTTGATCCGTTTTGGAGAGGGATCGGGCCCTGTTGGGGCAGCTCCTCCGACATGTCAGGGCATGTCCCTGACGCCGCACACACCAATGGAGCTCTAACACCGGCAGTAACGGGTCCGATTCAGGGGCGACACCGCTCAAAAACACGCGATCACGGTCTAAAGCTTCAATATAAAAGCACCACCAGCGGTAGTACGAGGTTTTTTATGAGCCTGGATGTAGGGGAAAATGTTGACCTAAAAATCCTACGGAAACCATGTTTGGCTACCACAGCTAAGCTAGCTAAGAAAAAAAAAAAAAAATCACATGTTTGGTAGCATTTAGTTTTATTTTCTAACGTCTAAAACAAGAAAAAGCGGAGCGATTTATGACAAAAACTTAGCAAAAACTATTTAAATGATATTCACAGAAAATACATATATTTTACTTACCTTGAATAGTTGCTTTTAATCACTTGAATTAAAAAAAAAATCTTCACGCGCTCTTAAAAAGCGAGTGTAAAAAGTTACAAAACTCAAAAAAAGTGTAAGTATGAAGTTTTAATAAAAAAAAGTTTTAAGCATAGGTTAATTTCCTCCTATGCACACCCCCTACCCTTGGTGTAAGGCGACGGGGAAAAGGACAGTTTAGGTAAATAAGAAGGAATAAAACCACGCCGTGCCCGGACATACTGAGCTCCCATTGGCTGGTAACTGACGTCACTTCTGGTTTTAGAATTTGATTGGATAGGCTACCAGTCACTCCAAAATAAACCCCGCTCCTTATTGGCTTCAGAACCAATCACTGTTGAATGAAGTCTGAGGGAAAGAAGTGAGCTCTTGCTTGAAACGTTAACAAGATTAAAATTAACTTGATGAAATATAAATAAGAGGCAAATAAAAAACATTCATAGCATACGTTTTTCTTTCTGTGTAGTTTATTTAAGTGTTCAGAGATTCTGAAGTTCTCATAAACAGGAAAACAAACTTAGTTTTAAAAAAATGAAAAAATATTCAAAATCCATCACTTAGGAGAAATTTTATCCAGGATCAGAGAAAAAAAATATGTTGTAATAGTGGAGAATGTTGTAATGATTAAGAAACATTTATAGGCCTAATCTTAAAGGATAATCACACTTTTTAAATTTAAATTGAGACGTCCTACTGGAAGGTTTCCAGAACAATCTGGAAGGAGCTCGAAAGAACCAGATTTCTTTCCATTTCCTTGGTGTGTTTCTTTTTTCTTTTTCTTTTTTACCAGAAAGTACAATAATTGGAAGGAAAGAAAAAAACTTTTCAAAAGAAAAAAAGCTTTATTATTTCACACTTTCTAGTCTGTAAGTGACCAAACACAAGCCTAACATCAAGATTTATTGACATTAGGGGATAATAATCTGTATTCAAATCCAGCAATTTTATGTTAGCAGTATTCTGCAGGTTAAACTGTTAAATATATGTCTTTGATAAACTATGTAGGAATACAAATGTTTGAATAAGACACCATTCATTATTTTAAATATATATATATCAATATAGTTTTAGGACTACAATTCATTTAAAGTGCTTCTAAATCAAAACATGACTACAAACATGACATCCTTTGACAGCAATAGCACATGAGGGTATAATGAATATTTCACAGTGTACTTTTTAACATTCAGTTTACAGGCATTACAAGGCAAGAACAGGAAAATTGCACATTGAAAGTTGCAAAAGTATTACATTTTTCCAC
Source organism: Fundulus heteroclitus (assembly GCF_011125445.2). Taxonomy (NCBI): domain Eukaryota; kingdom Metazoa; phylum Chordata; class Actinopteri; order Cyprinodontiformes; family Fundulidae; genus Fundulus; species Fundulus heteroclitus. Next base: position 24,482,542 of record NC_046383.1, on the reverse strand, counting down.
ACGTCATGTTACAACCACAAACTTTCTTCTATTTAATTTGGATTTTATGTGATGGACTAACACAAGTAACACACCTTAAATTTAACAAAAATTATTCACGTTGTTGTTTTTTTAGATTTTTTTTTTATTATTATTGTGGTATTTCTACTCAAAGCTCCTTAACTGTTGAAATCCTATGTAAAATTAAGTGCATCAATTGCCCACAGAAATCATCTGATTAGTAAATGCACCCACGTGTAACATCTGACTGTAAATAGTGCGGTTCTGTGAAGGCCTCAAATGATCTTTAGAGAACATTAGTAAACAAAGAGCATCATATAGACCAAGGAACACAGCAGACAGGTCAGAGATGAAGTAGTGGCAAGGATTAAAGCCGGGTTATGTTATTAAAAAAAAGGCACAGTAACATAAAAGTAGCACCCTCAGGCCCAGTTTATACAGTTTATGCGCAAAGAAAGTTGATAATGGGGGAGTTACACTTTAAACTCTCATCATTCTGCATACTTTTTGGACATTTCTGGCTTGTTTTAGTGTGTCGTGGGAAAAGTGGCATCTAGCGGCTGGATGCTTTTACTGCACAGTTAAAAAAAATATTCGCTACAGGAGGCACAGTTTTAGCCACTTTATACAATTTAAAAGGATATACTCTACTTTATGACATGATATACCTGTTTTGGCCCTTGAGGGCCAGATAAATTGCCTTGACAGGTCCGAATTCAGCCCGCGGGCCTTGAGTTTGACACATGTAATTTAGAGCAATGTAAATTAATTTGAAACCCATTAATAATCTGGTTAATAAATAACAATTAATGTTCCCCGATGCTCTACGTCCAATCTGACAGAGCTTGAGCTAGTTTGCAAAAAAGAAGAGGTCAAAATGTTACATTTCTAGATAATTTCTAGACGCGTGACAAAGTGTTGCTACAAAGTATTGACTAAAGGCGTGTAAATAAAAACATGTAAAAGAAATAAAATATGAAAACTGTGTAAAATGTTCCTTACGCTGCATAAATATGAGCTACCTTGTGTTGGTCTGTCACATAAAATCAGAAATAAGACATACATGTGTGGCTGTAACATGAAAACGTTTTGGAAAATTTCAGGAGGTATGAACACGTTTGCAAGACACGGTAGAAGGGGAAATAAACAACAACAGTGTAGTATAAAAACTTCACTCCTGCAAGTATTTGCAGGAGTGAAGTTTAGGAGCCATGCGGAGACTATGCTACAGCACGTTGCTTAAAAGTGTGCAGATAAAGGTCTAGTTGACGTGGAAGACATCAGGTGGACTCACCTTCAAGGATGTTACATTTCTATAAAATCTTTATTCAACATTGTAAAAATAAAAACACTTGATTGTTAGTCCGATGTTCCCAAGCTGTGGAAGCGCTTCTAGTTCAGGTTCCTTCCTGAGGTTAAGGAGCACGCAGACGGAAGGCTAAAGAAGCTACGCATGGAAAGACAAAAACAACATTATTAGTTTGAAACCAGGAAACAGCATGTTTCTGAGTTTGTTGTCATTCTGTTCGGCGCCACTGCAAGCAGAACTGAGAGAGGAGGGAGGGCAAAAAGGCCGCTTTCAAACGAGCACATCTGGAGTTGGTGGGTGAAGACAATGGATGGTCTAAAATGTATTTAATCCTCCAGCAGATAATGACAATGAGATGGAAGTTCAAGAGGATCCCTAATGCTCAGTTTCACTTTTTATTATGAGGCTGTTATAAGTTCTCAGAAAAATAAAGTGCTCTTAATTTTTCACTGAAAAATATGGCTTCCTGCTCTTGATGATGCTGCGTACAATTCCATTAATTAAAAAGCTATATTTCAAAATAACAATGAAAAAACTGGTGTCAAAATTTGTACAAACGTGTAAATTCTGCCATTGTAGACAATGTAAGAAAAGATATTTCCAAATAAAGTCACTGTAAAATGGACAGAAGCAGAAATTGAGTCGTTTACTTAAGGTTTCTCACTGAAACTATTACAGGTGGAGAGGAAAACAGCCCCAATAAAAGCTTAAAAATATATATGCTTTATGTTATAAAACAGCCCATGCTGGTATTATTACATGTAAATACAGTTAGCATTAGGAACCAGTCAAATAAAATTAGCAAAGCTGTATTTTTGATGAAGAAGAATGCCACAGCTTCAATCACCAGTTTTATAATGATTGCTTAGTTATAAGTTAGTCCAGACGTAGAGTAGAGAAAGAGTCTGTTTTCCCTACGTCGATGGGAATCTCATTTTCCTTGGATGTTCACATCCATAAGTCAACTAAATAAACAAGAGAATAAAGACAAAAAAATAAAATAAAACGGCAAAAGAAATACACAAAGTGTATAAAATCGTAATAAAAATACAAATCAGGATATATCAAACTAAAGTGCAGCAATGTTTAAGCTTACACCTCTCCAGATTTCTTCTGAATTGTAGCCTGATGATGTGAGAAAAGCTTTAAAATGCTGTAACCGTTCACTTTAACGGCACAAGCTCATACATAAGATTTTAGAAAATGCACCTTTTAAATTAGATAACATTTATTTAATCGGGGGGAAATCCTGTCTACAGAAACATTTTTTAGTATTCTGGGATTTTCGATGAATGAGTCAATGGTTGCATTTTTTTTTTTGTAGCATAAGGGTTTGGTACTGCAATAAGATATGTTTACTTTGAGCCTTTCTACAGTTCTTTATCAAGAGGTGCCTCAGTAAGATGCACACTAAGTCATGACATCATCATACAGGCTGTCCTAAGGCATAGTAATATTAATAAATTTACTGTTTATTAATTTAAAGAAGGTAATGAAAAATGACCTTGACAACATTCACGTATTGTTCTGGCATTTGACGAACCTCAGGAATTTCAGGAATCCTAATTTACCAGAAATGGTGGGGAAATTAAGTCTGATTTAATACCTGAAATTGGGCTTTCATCATTTTTCTCACCGCCGATTTTGCCTTCATAGCTTTGTGACAGTTATTTATTTATTTTTACTACTATTCAGCTCATTCTGGTCTCTATCTGAGTATGTGGGCTTTGTGCATAAATAATTCGCTCTGGCACGTAACGCTTCCACCTGAAAAACCGACGCCAGCTCCACGTGGGATGTCTAGATCTGCATTGAGACAAGCCAAACGTAAACACAAGCGCCCTTGCCTGACAGACAGTCTGGCAGGTTGGCCTGCAGAGACGGAGGCGTCAGGCTGTGTCGTGCAAGCTGTGACCCTTCCTACAGCGTCTGCGTACCGTGGTCAGTCTAAATATGTCCCTGGATCACTTTATGCTGGATCCCTTTATGAGTCAAAATGGCCTCTGGGCGGAGAGCGTGTAGCTCTACCCCCTCCCCGTCCAAATTAAGTCAATGTAGCCTGGAAGGTAAGTATTTTATGTCTGGCCTTCTGAAAATAATTGTGTGAAATTCAGCAAAAAAAAAAAAAGCTTTAGGAATCGCATTCATGTAACTGGTTGGTGACGCTAAACTGATGTAAGTGAAAAGATTACCTTAAAAGAAGTACCTGGTTCATTTGGAAGCAAATTGTAAGGAAGACTTTATAACAGTGCCGTTATTCCAGTTCAGACATAAATAAAAAAAGAGACATCCGCTCACTTCTTTTTGTCCTTCTCCTTCTTGAGCGGCTGCAGCGCCTGTCCCATCAGGGCTTCAGCCGCCACCTTCCTCCTGTTGAAGGCATTCATCTCTTCCTCCAGCTCCCGTCGTTTCTCCTCCAGATTTCTCTTTTCCTCCTGGTGCATGCGCTTCAGCTGCTCGAAGCGCTCGTGAAGCTGCAGAACGTGGCCGGGACAAACAGAATTCACCGCGTGAAATACTTTCTCGTGTGCCTGTGGCGCGTTTGATTGCGTGACGCTCGGTCCTCACCTCTTTTTCTTTTTCTTTCAGCTCTGCCTCCGTCTCCTTTACTTTGTTGACAAACATCTGTCTCATGGATTCCTCCCTGTGCTGCAGCTCCCTGAGGAACTCCTTTCGTTTGGCTTCGTACATCTCCTGCAGGCTGGAGAACAGGGTGAACACAAACTTGGGCTTAAGTTAATATTCCCGCTTTGTATGAACAAGATGTGGCGCCAGGAGCCAGCTGTGGGTAGCCTATTGTAATTAAAGGGATCCTTTACAGTGCTGTGAAAAGGTATTTATTTACATTTTTGCATATTTTACATGATCAAACTAATTTCAGTAGGGCACAAATAGTTGAGGCAAGAAAATTGCAAAAAGCAACTTGACACGATCTAAAGAAATTAAAGAACAGGTGAGAAACTAATTGACTGACATTTATCAGTCAAGAAAATGGCCACAGAATCATTTTTAAAGGCTTTGGGAATCCAGTAAATCAGAAAATAGGAAACAGTGAGGAAACCTTACTAGGAATGGCCGGCCCATTAAAGTTTCTCCAAGAGTTCACCAATGCCTCACTTGTTACCGTTTGGGTCAGCTTAGTGCTCATGATTCTACAGTAAATAAGAGATTGGGCAAGAAAGGCAGGTCCAGACTAAAGAGGACAAAAATGCCTCACTCACATTTACCAAAATAACACCATGAGGGTCAAGACTTTTGAGAAAATATTCTCAATGTGGACCTTTTTAAAGGTGCGCGTTACACAGGAATTCAGAAAAGGAACATGACGGCCAGAGTCAAGCACGGTGGTAATAGTGTGATGGTATGGGAACCTGCAGAAACTGGAGGACTTGCAGAGAATCCTAAATGAGGACGTCCATCCATCTCTTCTTCTTCAATATCACTTGGGTTATGGAGTGGCACCATCCACCTCTGAATTGTGCAAAACAGCTGAAATGAAGGTTTTAAATTGACCTAGTCAAAGTCTAGGAATAAATCCAATTAAGAGGCCATAGTGTGACCTCAAGCAGGCTTTTCGTGTTTGAAGAGCCTCCACAGTTCTGCAATGACTGGGGGGCTGCAATCCCTCGATTGTGATGTCAGAGATTTATTGTCAGCTTTCTCAAATCCTTGTTAACAGTTGTTGCCACAGCCAGATATTCGGCTTAGGGGGCAATTACTTTTTCACATAAGGCCAGGTTGGTTTGGAGAACTCTTTATGCCTTGATAGATTAAATATTCATGTAAAAACCAGCATTCAGCATTCTGTATGTAGTCAAATTATATTGGTCTGAAATTCAAAGGTTGCAGCGATGATCTGAAACATTTAAATGTGAGCCAAAGTAGACAGAAGAAATCTGTAAAGGTGTAAATACTTCTTCACGGCACTGTTTTATCGAATGCAAAGAGGGTGCAACAAGTGCAGCCTGACGTCAAGCTGTGAATGGAAACAAAGACGTGCAGGGACAACTGTTTTATGTTCAACATGATACCAAATCTGAACAACAGAGAAATTGAGGCCTAAATGGCATTAACGAACTTTAACCCCCCCCCCCCCCCACACACACACACACACACCCAGGCAGATACGTTCATTAGATTATGCCGTACAACAAATGATCCCCATGCACTAGGATGAAGCACATGCTGTTTTCTAACAGATACCCCCCCCCCCACCTCAGTAAAATGCTGTACAGTTCCCTCCTTTCACCTGAACGACTGGCTGTCGGGGTCAGTGTCCTTGAAGCCCATCTCTTCTAGCTTGCAGCGACGATAGAGCTCATAGTGACGAGAGTGTGTTTGCTCCAGGAGGTCATCCATGTTAACACGCAGAAGCATCTCCCTCAGATGAACAAAGTCACAGTGCTCTTCGTTTTCCACTGAACAAACGAGAAAGAACCTTGCTGACTGGCTGCTTGCTTTGTTTTAATGGCAAAACATTTCTTCTGTCTGGTACACAAATTGCAACAAGATTTTTATCAAATAAGAACAGCAGAATCACCCTGTACGGCTCCCCAGGGGTACGACCTTGCTTTCACCATCCTGTTCCCTATTTTAACACCCTCCGTGCTTCCAACCACAGCAAAGGGAAGGCGAGCCTGCAAGACGGAGAGAGAGAGAGGAAATGGTTAAAATGTGTGAATATCTTGCAGCAGGCTGCTGTGGGTGGGATGTAAAATATACATTAGCCGTGATGGGGTTAATTTAGTAGGCGTAGCGTTTACACGATTTTTTGTAATTCTGTTCGTTCTCAACCCAAGTGGCCTCGAAGGATGTAACTCCCTCACGATTAGATGGCTTAGTGTGAGTTACCTGCCCTACTTCAGCTTTATATCCTGGACCTGATGTCAGAGGAGGCAGTTTAATGTCCTGCTAATTATATCAGAAATCTCTATGTGTCATGTTGTGTTAATGCTAGGAAAATGTGGCACAATCTAGGGGGTGGCCAGACATCATCTGTGGGGTCGCAAGATGAACCAGACGATTATCCAAAATTTCTGACTTTACAGTGTCAGAGATATTCGAGAAAATTTACCATTTTTCTCACAAATAAGTTATTTTATTTTTTATTTTATTTTTAGAATAAAGTCATAAGGTGTACAAGAATAAATTAAACTAATTAAATTACTTCTTCATTATCAGAATTTTATGACTTTAGTCTTATCATTTCCAAAAAGAAGATTGCCGTTGACAGTCGTAAAAAATTTGCTCTGGTGTGGATGACAAAAACATAAAAAGAAGCTAAGAACTATGCACTAGTGATGGCTAAAAAGCAGCAGGGATTTAACATGATAAATGAACTAATGCATTAAAGGCATACTATGCAACATTTTTCAGTTAATTAATGTGCTCCATACCGTTGTGGATGATTAAATGAGTCATTTCAGGTCGAACAAAGGTTTTCTCGGCCGCCCTGGTGGTCTGTGGGGGAAATACCGCACTTGCAATTGCAAGAGCCCTCGGCCCGCACCCACAGGCTCAGAAGTCTCGTGCAAGACCGCGAGAGACGGTCTTGCTTTACGGCGAGAACTCCATGTGTTTTTGCCCTGCTATTCACTATATGCACGCGCAAAAGCAACAACAAAGAACCACGTGTTAACGTCAAATAAACAGCATATCGAGTTTTTATTTATTTATTTATTTATTTTAATGTTGGCGAGGCGGTAGCGTGAGTTTGGCGAGGCGGTAGCGTGAGTTTGGCGAGGCGTCTCGCCTCGCCAAGATAGCGCTGTGGGACACCCTAATGTTCATACTTTCACTGTGTTAGTCATTGTTTGTACTGCCGTTTTTTCCACTTTTCATTGCGTTCGCCTGTCTGCTAAGCTCAAAACAACCGCGCCTGGCTTGACGGGGAAACCAGAACAGCTGAGCATCTTTATGACAGTGCACTTTTACTTTCGCCCTCTGGGGGGAGCCTCGCTGGAAAATCCACCCCGGTTGCATAGTATACCTTTAAGAAACAAAAGGCATTTAAAAATCACACTGTGGAGCGTAAACTCATATAACATCTGAACTAGTATTTAAAGCACATAATGACCAGCGAGCTACATGTCCCTGGCCCCTCCTCACAGGGTTTTGTGCCAGTGACAAGGATCAAGCGAAGAGAGCAGAGGGCAGAGGTTTCAGGATATCATTATATATGAGTAAGTTGAACGCCACTTTTAAGATTAAACCTCACAGCTGATTGTTATTTTCTGAATCTAGAGAATTGCTGTGGTGCAACGAGACATCCCGACCAAACTGAGCAACACTCTCTTAACTCAACCTGAACAAGGATTTAAGATGAACATGCTGCCCTACCAACATTAACTGTACAGAAGGTTGTAGGATTTGCACTTTGTTGCCTTTTGGCGAATTATGCCGCATCCAGACTGGGGGTTGAGGCGTTAGGTAAAACAGAATTTATGTTTGGGATGTAAAAATGAGAGAGAGATAGAGAAAAATACTGTTTTAGAATATGATGAGTATTATGTGTACATATTGTATGTGCACATGAGTATGATGTGCAAAGCTGTTGTGCACCTTTAGAATGTGAGAAAATGTCAAAACGTTAAAAATTCTGCAAGGCAATGTAGCATTTTTGTTATTGTCTGAATCCATCGTTAGAATTTAGACCGCAAATATTTACAAAACATTAAAGTTGTATAGCCCCATGATGCACTGGCGAAACTGCGCCTCTTGCCCAATGAACGGTGGGGATAGGCACCAGCCCCCCATGACCCTGGCCTGCACGGTTGAGCTGGTATAGACCGGATGGATAGAAGGATTAAAATTGTATACTGAAATATATAGTGTCCTTTATGAAGATTAAAAGCTTTTAATAATTATATCAGAATTGAAGAACATATTAAGGTAACAAGATGTTTAACAAGGCCTCTGCAAGGCTTGGAACTGAACAAAACAAAAAGTCTCAGGTCTCCTTCATTTTCTTTCACAGTCCAAGTATAGGAGATTATTAGGTTAGTTAATTTACTTAGTAAATGTGTCAACCCACGCTTAAATATCCAGAAAAAACAAACAAAAAAGTAAAATAATTGTTTGTTGCGCATGGGCTGTACTAGTGTGTTTCTAAGACTCACATTTAAGGAAGAGTTTATCTCTCCAACTTCTTCATCCTCCGTCGGAAACTGATAAAGCTGCACGCCGTAGCTCTGCAGCTCGTTCATGATCGTCTTCTTTAAGTTTGCCAGGTCGCTCTTGGACATGATGTCTGCCTTTGCAATGATGGGAATGATGTTCACCTAATCGGAGGGCCACAAGATGAGAGTCGAAAAGGAACCGATGAAATATTCGGCAGTGGGAATTCTGTCGTCTCACCTTGCTGTCCAGCTTCTTCATCGTGACGAGATCCAGAGACTTCAGGGTGTGGCCGGTCGGAGCGATGAAATACAGGCAGACGTGGATTCTAGTGTCGTCATAGTTGAAGAGGGAACGCTTTATTTTCTGCTCCTCTTCGAGGAATTTCTCAAACTGGGCTTCAATGTAGTCGACGAGGGGTTTGCAGCTGAAAAACAAGACAGAGCATCAGTTAGTTATTTCATCCGTTTATTTTTTATTTATTTTATTTTTTTACAGATTGTTGATGTTTTTCTTAATAGACATATGGGTATCCAGGGTTTTTACCCTCTCTGCAGTCTGCCAAAAATGGCAGACTTTTGTACTTCCTGCTGTTTGATCTGTCAGACTGGGACTGAGTCTTCCTCTGGTCCACCCTTCCTCCCTCCCACTTTGCATGCCGACACTGTCTCCTTAGTCTACAGATCACTACTGGACAGCAAGAAGGGGGAGCGATTACTAGCTGGCACTGATCTAACTATAAGGCACACTTATAGTAACATTATTCAACTCAGCTTCTTTATTGTGATTAATGTACAACTAACAGATTTTATATGGAGAAGTAAGCAAGTAAAAGTTTATTCATATGACACTTTTCACAGACAAGGGAGGGTAACAAAAAGTACGCAAAATACTATGTAAATACATCTACAATTACCATCTCAGAGATATGAAATTAAGTAAAAATTAGCATGGTGGTCACTTTATATATGTTGTGTTTTTAGAAGCACTAAACACATAACATATATTGCATGGGACATATTGCACATTCAAAAGTCTCTTATCAGAGCGTGGCTCTCTCACGGCATTTAGATGGAAATCGTTTATGAATCTGCAAGTAGGAGCTTTGAAGGACCCGAGCAAACCTACGAAGAAGCATTTATTTCCGTTTGTGCGTCCTTGGAAGACTTACGTGTTCCGGGTCATCAGACAAACTTTAACATCGGATAAAAAAAGAATTGAAACCCTGAATTGAAAAATACTAAATGTAGTTTTGATTCACTTTAATTTATGGACCATAAGGCCAATAACTGGTCATAGACCAGTTATGAGAATACCTTTATCAGTGCACCTGTAAAATAAAAGAAGCAGTTCCTTTGCTAAGTCTAGATTTTGTTTAGGATTTGAATAAAATCCAGCCAATGCCCTGTTTCCCCGATCAGAGCAATTGCGTTTCCAGTCCATGTGATGGCCCGAGTTACACATCCCTGGTGTGGAGGGCAGTGGAGCCCTCTGCTTCCCCTGAAGTTAATAATCAGAACCATGATTCTGCAGATGTTAAGCACCAGGTTATTCATGTTTGTGGTCTTTGGACCTCCTACTTGTCTGTTGATGTATCTCCATGTTTCATAAGGCCAGCTACAGTTATGACATCCGCAAATTTGATGAAGGCGTTCTTTTTATGAGTAGGAGTACAACTGTGCGAGTAAAAACGGCAGAGGACTCGACAAGTGGCCTTGTGGGGCCCCAGAGTTGTCTCCCACAGAGTGGGAGGGGTAAGTCCCCATCTTAACCAATTGGGAGTAATAGTTAAAATGTGTCAAATCTAACGATACATGCCCTGCTTTATAACTAGCTTTACCGTGCCAACACATATTCTGCATCTGTACACTTTCTAATGTTTTATCTGTTTGTTATTGTGTCTGTCAAAACAAGGAAACAGGCACTATTATTAATATTAAGTCCATGTTTTTCTAGTTTGTCATTCTATCGTCTCAACAGCACCCAAGATTTAACATAGCCACAACATATATAGGCATTCTTGACCTTTCTTCCTTGTTGATCTGGTCTCCAAACCCAACGGTGTGGACGACGGTCAGCTTCAGTTTGACGGTGTGCTCCTGCAGCTCGTAGGTCTGGGAGCGCAGCTTCACCTCCTGCTCATAGTGATCAGCTTCCTCGTTTTCAAACGTCGTGTTGAAAAGCGTGTTGATCAGGGTGGATTTGCCTATACCCGTCTCGCCTTGGACAAACAGAGCAAACAATGAAGATTTTCTCCAAAGTAACCAATGCCTTGGGTCTCGACCTGATGCGGCGTCCGGACGTACCTACACAGAGGATGTTGAAGCAGAATCCCCGTTCCACAAACTTCCTGACCACTTGATGGGGAAGGCTGGTGAACCCTACTTGGCCACTGAGCTCAAGGCTTCGCATTTCTTCATTCTAAGGAATCGTATGAGGAAAAAGCAACAAAAGTCAGGAAATTAGTAAGGTGCTTCTATTGCCATATGGCTAACCCCTACGCGGCTTAGAAAAATCCAGAAACAAAGTTTTCAACTAAACCACTGACTGGGATCACAGTATTACAAGGTATCTATCAAACTAAAGTGGTCAGCTAAAAACAAAAAACAATCCATTTTGGGTCGGTGTCTTTAGTGTCTAATTTATGCAAAAATTTAAACCTAAAAAGTAGTTCATATTCAATAAATAGTTTTTTTTTTTAATCCTTCAATTCACTGTCTTCCCATGAATTCGGAGCATCACCTTCAGGGGGGAAACCGAGACAACAATCTACAAAGCCAAGCTTCCCAGCTCATTTTGGTGGACACCAAGACGTTCCCAGATGGCTGAATCAAAAGCGTGGAATTTTGAATCAGCTCTTTCTTCGCCACAAAAAGAGTCATGCAGTTCTCACATTACAGCCATCAGTTACGAAAGACAGAACCATACCAGAACTGAAGAATGGTTCATAAAGTATTTGGACCAGTTCAAAATCTGTATAATTGACCATGAACTACAGCTGTTTGTAGATAAATAAATAAAGTTGGATGGAGCTGAATGAATTTGGACAGATTTCAATTCAATTTAATTTGGCACCATCTAAGCTTTGTACCAGGAATTTATTAGCCACAAGTGATGGTAGCTTTTGTCAAAGATGATAACAGCCACCAGCTGTTGAGATGTCACTACCACCATGGAACTTCCTAAAAGTCATTGATCTGATCCAGGTCTGCATAGACAAGTGTTAGATATTATGTGAAGCTACAGGTTGTTGGAGCTGCTGAAAGCAGTTATTGGGACAATAACAGATGATTCACAGGTATTTTGGACATAATGGGTGTGACATACATAGATATAGACAGAGGGACTGATAAAGGAAATGGTCGGTTATCTCGGGGCAGCATGTACACTTCAAATTTCAAAGTCTCGCAGATAATATCTGAGTGGCGACATGTTTCTGCTGAAGACAATGGGAGAAGCACGGAGGAGGAGCTTGGCTTTATATAAAGACTCATGTGACCAGCATTCTGGGCTCTCTCTTCCTTATCCCTTCTTCCCATGATGTCAATACCTGTTAAGTGGGCTTCAGTACTGATCTGTACCATTTCTCTGGCTTGTTTAAATTAAGACTGTTGAAGTATGGTTTCTGTTTCGAGAGTCAGTTCCTGCAAAATAAGTTATTCGATGTGTGACTGCTTCTCCAGGGTGAAGGACCGGACAGGGCGCAGAGGCCAACAGGGGGCAGTAGCTTTTACACAAGTGATGGATCGGCTGGTTCACTGGTGCGGTCAGAGCCACTTGAAGTTTATCTCCACCCAAGACAGTGGAGATGACAATAGTCCTCCGGACATTGCCTCCCCTTACCATCCTCAACAACACCATGTCTGCTGTGGATCACTTCTGGTTCCTAGGAACCTCCCTTTCCTAGAACCTGAGATGGGCCTCATATATAAGCGTTGTTTAGAAGAAGGTCCAGTGGAGACCGTACTTTCTGCGGCAACACAAGGCAAACGACCTTCTGCAAGAGCTGCTGGTCATTTCCAACACTGCCATTATTTACTCTGTCCTGTGTTCATCCATCGCTGTGGTTTGACTCATCCTAAAAATAGGACAGGTCCATACTGCAATGAACAATTAGGTCTGCAGAAAGGATCATCGGGGCGGACCTTCCCTCAATCCGGGATCTGAAAAACGACAGGTAACATCTCCGTAGAACCCACACATCCTGCGCACAAACTGCTACTCTTAAGTCACCGCTACAGAGCACTATTTACAAAAAAAAAAAAAAACAGCCACCACAGAGGCAGTTTCTACCCTCAAGCTGTCTCTCTGATGATCACCTAACAGATTTATGTTTGACCTAATCCAATCCTCTTTTGTTAAGATATTAATCTTTAGAAGAAAACATTTCTATTCACCTTTTGTGCACATTGTACTTAAAATGTCTTTGCTGAGAGCAAAGTGGAACCAAAGTCAAATTCCTTCTTGCATGAAGCTACTTGCCAATTGAAACTGATTCTGATATCTGTTGATCGGATGTTGCCTCGGTTAGCATGCAGAGACGTTTCTCCTTTGACACTGGATCCACTCGGGGATCCTGGCATCTTGCAAAAGGCTCAACATGAGGACCAATATGTGTTAAATACAACAGCCTTTCATTTCGGCCTCCCCCTCTCATTCACACAAAGAGCTCTTTATCTGGAGGTTATTTCACAGAGGACATCCAAGCTGATCGCTGCCCTGGCACCCACAACCCCAATGACGTTTTAAAAAAAAAGAAAAAAAAGAAAAAGTCTGTTGCAATCGTCACAATGCAACTTTTTTTTAGAGAAAATGAATCATAATTAAATCATGTTATCATAATAAATAATGTCTTTGTGTGCTAAAACACAAGTCTGGCGGACAGAACTGTTTGAGCAAAGCAATGCCATGAGTCTTCATGAGGTAGCAGTTGACATCACTACACAAAAGAGGCTTATACTTATCTTTATCCTCTTAAATCAGCCTCTTGTCCTGTTTCATTCAAAACTAACCCCTCCACCCTGTTCATTCATGTCAGAGGTAAACAGATGCTCATCCTCTGAGCTGGTTTAATGCCAGCAGCATGTTTGGGTGCTATTGCAGGCTTTTTTTTTTCCTGCGCGACTCTAGAAAGTGCTTTAAAAAAAGCATGCCCAACCGTACAATGACATCCTGCTTCATGAAGCGCACCGAGCTCCCTCAGCATCACGCAGGCAGCAGCATCCCATCACTCCGTAGCCCTTTTTTCTTGTTCTAATCAGCAGTCACCGCAGACACTAGCTCATCATCACGCTTAGAAGAGAAAACATCTTACCTCATCGGCCGCCATGATCACCAGCGTCTGAGTCCAGGACTAATAATCAGCCTCCATCCAGAGCTGCTCTCCTCACACTCTGCTCGGTGCGGCTGCTACGAGGCAACACCCCCTCTGTGCAGGAGGGCGGCATTACAGCACACAGGCAGCCTGCCTCACTGCTCTGAGAGTTGTTCTCGCTCCATCCAGCATGGGAAGGGATTCTGTTCTCTGATGCCTTTGCAACGCGAAGCGATCGCCTAAACACAGATGCAATGCAGGCCTTTTTATTCATAAATTATAGGCACAAAGACAAAGCACACCCTGGGAGAGACATGTAACATAAAATGAAGTAGAGGAGGCTGTAAAACAGTGACTCTGGCGCCAGACGTTGTAGAGCTATAACCCGATGCCGTTGGCAAGCCTCCACCCTGCTGTAAGCACCCCCAGTTTGTCTTCAGTGTTTTATTTGCTGGCTTTTTTATTTGACTTCTGTTGGTGCTGCTGTTGTTTACGAGTGCAGAGCAGGGGTGCCCCTAATTTTTGAAAGGGTGGCCAGATTTTGGGGGACAGTGGGGAGACGAGGGGGTCGTCTAATGATGGCGAACCAAAAACCAAGAGAATTTCAGGAGTTTTAATATATTGTTCTCTAATACAGACGGATCAGCACACGCCTGAGGGTGATCTGAGTAACCATTTAACCTGAGAGTCATGTTTTTGGACTGTGGGAGGAAGCTGGAGTGCCCATGCATGTTCTCCCATGCACACATGGAGAACAAGCAAGCGCCATGCAGAAACACTCCAGACCGTGCTTTGAACCCAGGACCTTCTTGCTGCAAGGCAACATTGCTACTAACTGTGGACTTATTGATGGGGCTACCGTGCAGCCCCATCAATAAGTCAACAAATGAATATTGCCAATTATTCAACTGTCTAAGATTAAATTTAGATTCTTAAACAAAATGTGACTGTGTGTATGTCTGGCTATGTGTGCGGGTGTGTGGGAATAGGAGGTGGGCATTGTCCCCCCCCCCCCCATATATGTTATGTTTTTAATTAAAATAAAACGTATTAGTTTAATTATGATTAACTGTTTTTATACAAGTTGTTAAAAAAACTTTTTATACAAGTTGTTGCTGCACAGTGGCACAGTGGGTAGCACTGTTGCCTTGCAGCAAGAAGGTCCTGGGTTTGAGTCCAACCCTGGGCCTTTCAGCATGGAGTTTGCATGTTCTCCCTGTGCATGTTCTGTGGGTTCTCTCCGGGTACTCCGGCTTCCTCCCACAGTCCAAAAACAATGACTGTTAGGTTAATTGGCCTCTCTAAATTCTTAGGTGTGAGTGTGTGCGTGAATGGTTGTTTGTCCTGTTTGTCTCTCTGTGTTGCCCTGCAGCAGACTGGCGACCTGTCCAGGGTGAAGCCCGCCTCTCGACCAGTGAATGCTGGAGATAGGCACCAGCACCCCCCGCAACCCCATGAGGGATTAAGCGGGTCAGAAATTGGATGGATGGATGAATGGATTAGCTTTGGCATTTAAAACAACAGCAAAGTAAACAGCCTCTCCTTAAATAACTTTTATATTTACATACAAACTAGACAACAACAGTTATTATTATTTTATTATTATTATCATTATTATTCTTGTTGAGGATGATGATGATGATGATGATGATGATGATGATTGTGACGCGCACAGTTGTCTGTCCTCCCCCCATTCCCCCCACATGGATGAAGGGCATTAATGGATGGATGCATTTCAGCTTTTTGTCCCGTTTCTAATATTAAGGATACAATTGTTCAGGGTATTTTTTCTCCCAATTACTGTTTTTGTTTGTGTTTCTTAAACAACTTCTCCTCTTGGTGTTCTCAGGAGCAGCCATTATGAAAAGGCTACAAAGGAGGCCAAGTTTGAAGTTGTACATTGTTTTTATTGCTTATTCAAATATCCTGGTGTACTGTTTTTATCGATACATATAATGCCATATGTTATAACATAATTATCAATTACCAATCATCAACAACAAATGCCAAACCTGTGAATTGTGTTGTTTCTTCATTTTAAAATGCACAAATATCAGGCTGTGCATATCAAAAGTACACAAAATAACGCAAACATTAATAATAAATGATTAATGTTTTTATTTTTATTAAAGCGGGCACTTTGGACTCCGGCTTGTATTTTTTTTATATCAGTAAACGTTGATCCCCTGCAGGGGCCCCTGGACAGCCTTTGAACGCGGCAGTGTCTGCATATTAAACGGGTGGGCAGATTTGGCGAGGCGCCGCCGGAAGCAGCAGGTTGGACGACGGAGAGAGGACAGCGCGGTCGGACACGCAGCGGAGCTTCCCCGCCATCTCTCACCTGCGCCTTTTTATGTCAACGGAGCAACACGCAGGGGCCGCGATGGCCCTGACCCAGGAGTCCGTGTTGTGTTTTCTGCTGGAGCGCGGAGGCAAAGTGAGAAACTCGGAGCTGGTGAGCCACTTCAGGAGCCTCATTATCAGCGGCGGCGATCCCGCGGAAAGGCAGCACAACAGGGAGCTGTTCAAGAAGCTGGTGAACAGCGTGGCTGTGGTCCGGCAGATCGACGAGGTGAAGTTCGTGGTGGTGAGGAAGCGCTACCAGGACTTCGTGAGGGAGGAGATGTGCCTGCAGGCGCGGATGGAGCAGAGCCTCTGCCGCCAGAACGCGGACAGCGATGCGCGCAGCTCGTCGAGTACAATAAGTCCATACGGCGACGGTAGGAACTGCGCGCTGAGGGTGCAGGAAAGCGGGCCTTTGTCCGCCGCGGGTTCAACCACCGTAAAAGTGCTGAGTATCTCCGGGGATCAGCCGTGCAGAGCGGCTAAATCTGGAGCCGTGTTCGCTGTCATAGCGGTGAGATCCCCGGAGAGAGGCTCTGCAGCAGGGGCAGGGGACGGATCACTCCCCCAGGTGCATCAGCATGGAAACCCAGACAAACCAGCCCTCAGAGCTGCCTCAATCCCACCTCCAACTTCTAAGCCCTCCTCCTCTCATCAGAGGAATTTAATAAAAGAGTCCCAGTGCTGGAAATCCAAGCAGGCAGAGGCCAATCAGGGCCCGGGCTCTCCCCTGGCCAGGCCCCAAAACAAGACCTTCAGACAGGCTGAAGATGCCAAATACAGTGAGTCTGTGCCTTTGGAGCCAGTGGCCCACGAGTGGCTCGTAAAGTGTGCTGCTGGGCTGTGGGGACAAATATACGCCTTACTGCTGCAGGACGCGCGCTTAGCACAGAGGAAAGACTTCATGTCGGGGTTCACAGCCTTGCACTGGGCCGCCAAGGGCGGCAGCTGTGACATGATACACAAACTCATGGACGTTTCCAGCAAAAGGGGCACGTACGTCAACATCAACAGCAAAGCACACGGGGGATACACGCCTTTGCACATCGCAGCCATGCACGGCCACGCAGAGGTCATGGTCGCTCTGGTGCAGCGCTACAAAGCAAGCGTGAACGAAAGAGACAACGACGGCAAGAAGGCGCTCCACTACCTGGGGGAAGGTGCCTCGGCCGAGGTCAGGGCCCTGCTGGGTGGGCCGCGGCGGAGCGGAGAGAAGACGGAGGACGAGGAATACAAGGAGCACGCCAGGGGCTTCAACACCATCAGCAAACTGTTCCACCCTCACTTAGGGAAGAAGCACAAGCCATGCAGAATTGCTCACGAGTGGTAGGGGAGGGTCACAAGTGGATCTAGGGGTGTTCCAACCGGGCAGTACTGGGTCATTTTGGAGTGATGGCCAGTACAACAAAAACGTGATCCGGTTGTCTACTTAAAATTAGTTGATCATTTTAAAATTTCAAATCAATACGCTCCATTATAAATGTTACCTGTACCAAGGTCTTAATCGTTAAATTTCGATTTAAGGAAAACAAATTTAAATAAACCCCTTCTGGATTTAGTTGCAGACATTTTGAAGTGGACTTTCTTTCAGGTCAGCTTTGCACCGAACTCTCTGGGGCACAAAGCCAAATGGTTTTGCCTATCTGCCCCTGTATCAGCCTGCTGTGGGTGTGAGCAGACGTGGCACCTGCAGCTTTCCTGTGGGTGCGGGCAAAGTGCAGAGGCCTTCTTTCAGCCAGCTAACAAGCAGTGCACGGAGCAGCCTGAGGATCACTCTGCCATCTATACTGCTGTACGAAAACGGCTGCTCACTCCAGAAATACAGTGTTTCTGGTATATCATTAAAGGATCTTTGATCTCTTTGAGAGATATGATGGAAAACAATGTTGGGATGATGAAACTGCAACATTACCTAAAAACCGGCAGCTAGTTTTCACATCGTTTGTGCCTGGACACATGTTTACTGTCTTGCACAGCTTTGTACGGTGTATCACTGGTTTGGTAAGTGTAATACTTATGTATAGTATATAGTTTTGGATTATTATTATTAGCCGTTAATGACTCGTTTTGAACAAATGTACCTTTTTTTTTTACTAACACACATCAGCAGTCTTTGTATTTGTCTTACATGTTTTTCCTAAAATGTGTAATACATCTCCAGAAAACATTTCTTGACTCTTGATTTTATAACATTGCTTTTTATTATTGTTATTATCATTATTATTAAGACAAATGAACACGTTTAAAACAATGCAGGGCATTAATGTCTGAATTTCCACTGCAAGATAAATGACATTGTAGGGCTGGAAGATATTAAAAAAAGCATATTGATAAAATAGAAATCAAATTGATCAATATCGATAATTATATTGATTATTATCAATAAATTCAAAACTAAGGTTTTTAAGTGCAGCCCTGGCCAGTTTATGCTGTTGCTTAGCAACCTATTTTTATATACAAAACACACAAAAATTCAAACTCAACCATTTATTGAACCAACTTTTTACCAAAGCTGCAAGTTTTAAAAAAAAGAAAGGAGAAAAAAAAAGTGCTCTCTGAACTCTTTGAAGGGGGCGGGGCTTGGTTCCTGGGTCTGCCGTTGTGATTGGTTGGGAAGATGCAACTACTGTAATATTAACCTACATGGCTAGAATGCAAAAGGAAGGAAAACTGTTCTTCTGTTGAACTTTTTATTGATCATGATATACGATTATCGATCGAAATATATTGTCCAGCCCTATGACATTGCAACAAGCACAAGAATGGAGCTGATGAGTTAACATCGGTACGCGTTGTGGCAGATGAAAAACTTTTGCCCTATTTTGAAATAGATCCTGAGGCATGTGCAGCAAGGGCTTCAACCTTGCATGCTTGAGCCAGAGTTTGACTCCCATGATCACCAAGTCATCATGGTTGGTGAACAGCGCTCTGCTTCTGACGTCAGAGAGGTGATGCAATAGTCAAAGTAACGGACTGCACTGCAGCTGAATGTCCGAAGGAGCTAACCGGCAGGGTGGACCTCTGGCTAACTCAAATAGCTGGTGATGCAGCTTTTCTGCGAAAGGCATCATTGAGACTTGGAAATCGTCCAAACAATGACTAGACTATATGTTTGTTATGGTGGGAATTTACCAGTTGTCGTGCCTGCAAATTGGGTTTCCCCCCATTTTCACTTGTTTCGTAGCTCTTTGGCAAGTCCTTTGTACATAAAATCTATTATTAGTAGTATTTTATGACAACTTGGTTTGGAATAGTCACTGAAGATTTTTGATATTTAAAATATGGCGATTTTAGCCTGCCCTTTGCTCTTATTTTATCATTACCAAACATGCCTGATTTCATACATTTTCTTGCATATCGCGCAGACATTCAAGTTTGAAAGTAAACGTCCCATAAGGACAAATTTGATCAAAATGAGGTCAAACAAAGAGGAAGAAACCCAAAAGAAGCTATTGCCTTAGGTGATGTCACCAGTCATGTGTGATGAAGCATTTTTTGGGAGGGGAGGTTTATGACCATGATGTGAATTTAATTGCTTTTTTTTAAAAAAAAAAGGCTAACTAGTACCTTTAAACTTTTTACTAGTATGATAAAAAAAAAATATTTATTAGGCTAAACCCACAGAGTAGCCGGTTTTAATTGCAGAACAGAAAGTCTCACCTGACTCGTAATAAACACGCAAAATTATATGCATTCTGTATGTATTGTGTTATACATCATACAGAAAACAGCTGTGTTGAATTTTTTGACCATTTAATAACAGTGTAGTTTCACTTCATAAACTGTTATTAATATAAAAGAGCTTTTTTATCTTAAGGATAGGTCTAAAGTGTAAGGTTATTTGATATTTACAGTCCTGTTCTCCTGACTAGTCCTCCTTATTCCCACGACCAGACATGCACAATAGCAGGGATTTTCCCTTTGTTGTGTGCTGGTGCGTATTTTGTTTTGTGCACTCAAGAAAAATTCAATTTTTATCTTCTGCTGACCCAGAAAATCAGTCCCTGATGACATGAAAAGAGACACGGATGATGTCGTCACAATCAAAACAGCAGCAGAACAATGTCCCCTTTGTAGTTAGCAGGAAACAAAGCTTTTTTTTCCCCTCTTCACTCACAAAAGATGTCTGCACACACAGAAACCGTTCAGCATATCAAACTGAACCGAGGGATTAGTTTAAAAACCTTTCTTTGACACTGCCGCGGGACTTAACGATTAGTAAAAAGAATCACTTGGTTCATGACAGATCAACCGGCTCTAAAACAAGATTAGAACTTAACACACTTTGAAATGTTTGGAAAAGAGGGCTATTAGTCTCTGCAGGTTGTAGCTCTAGTCATTAAGAGGAGTTAAAGGGAGTAAAGTATATCATTTTCCCAAAGCTAACAGCATAATTATTTACACATAAATCAACAAACAAAAAAAATAGAGTTAAATTGTATTCTGAGATTCACTGTACACTAATCTATGTTCCAGGATACTGTGGTTAAGGCGAAACGTTAAAATGTTGCAAGTTTCTGAGCAAAACACGCCACAGCCTTGATGACGACCTGAAACGTTCTTATCTCGGTGTAACGCTGTCTAATCAGTGGAGATTCCACATGCTTCTGGACATGTGCTGCAATGCTCCAGCATCAGGAGAAAAGCTCCTGCTGGCTGAACTGAAAAGCTGACCAGACAGTCTCCAACGGGAGGTGCCCTTAGTTCAGAGACCATAGCAAATAAATCACAGTTTCTCTTGACAGAAGATAGGACGGTGATACGCCCTTTGATTTTTAGGCTGCCAAAGGTTACGAAGTGATAAGCTGTTTAAATTGATTTGAATCTGTGATAAGACCGTAAATCGTGAGTCTGCTCAGTTGAATGACAAGATCTTGTAATATATTTGCTAGAAGACTGGAAATTGTTAAAAGCAACGTTTAAGAATGGATTATCCCCCAAGGAGCTCTGTAATTCAGGATTGAGAAAATACTCTCACATCATGCATGACAAAATCTTTAGCAAAAAAAATACCAAAACCTATCATTGTTTAAACTGCTAAATCCCTTTACTTATGTTGATACATTTGTGAAAAGCGGATTTAATTTTGTATGTCTTGCCACAGAAGGAAAAATATAATTCAGTGTCTTGCAAAGGTGTTCACAGCCTTTAAACGTTTCTACATACGGTTGTAACCTAATAAAAACCCAATACAAACCTTCTTGAAGGCAGTGTAGACTTGTGAAGTGGAAAGAAAATGACGTGTGATTTTTAAACTCATTTTACAATTAAAAATGGGGAAAATGTGCCATACCATACACACCGTAGTGGCAGCATGATGATCTGGGGATGTTTTTTTGTTTTCTTTTTTGCTTTTTTTCAGCTGGGACCAGGAAGCCAGTCAGAGTTGATGGGAGGATGGATGGAGTTAAATACAGGACAATACTGGAAGAAAATCTGGAGCATGCAAATGATTAGAGACTGTTGCAGAGGTTTCCCTTCTAGCAGAACAACACCCTGAAACATACGTCCAGGGTCATGTCTTTGAATGGCCCTCTCAAATGCAATAAAATCACATTCAGATAAGAGAAATGTAAGATAGACTAAACAGTGATGCTAAAAGTTTTACAAAACTCACCATTCTCCCCTTCCTCTCGGTTTGTTTTGGGTCTCCTGCCTGTTGTTCTGTGACTTTGTAAAGAGGGAGGATGGCACTGTGAGGACATTTAATGCTCATTATCAGAGATGTTTAACTGTACATCTCAGATGATTTTTATAATGACCAACAAAAAAAAGTGAGAGAAGATTGCTCTTTATGTTACTAATAATAAGCTTTTAGAACATGCATAATGATCGCCGCAGTGGTTTTCCACGACTTGTGTATATTGGCTGCATATGAGCCTCGTTACACTGCCCCCTGGCGGGCAACCAGTGCAAATTCATAAACAATTCTTCACATGCCATGCCCTCTGTAGCAGGGATTTAGGGAGGGTAGGATTTTTTTTAAGTTTTCTTTCTTTTTTGTGGGGAGGGGGGGGGGGTCATGAGATTAAGAGAATAACGTATTATTTTAGTAGAAACTCTTACAAAAAACGTGCAGCCTTCTTTGTGCATTAAAATGAGGAATATTGAGCCTCTTGTAAAGTTATACTTTGGTGTCAAATAATGAAATATTAGATTACTCAGCTATTAATTTTTGTATCCAGTTATGTACATTATTGTTATTAATTTGTTTGCCAATGCACACATTTAAGCCAGGGCTCTGTGAGAGGCTTCTTCATCTGGATATTTGGGTCCTACACAGTGGTATATCATTTCCACAACAAAATGGCACTGATATTATAAGGAATATATATATATATATATATATATATATATATATATATATATATATATATATATATATATATATATATATAGACTTTTTTCTTTAAATTGATACTCCTTTTACATTGTTTTATTGTACTTTGATAGATGCCTGTCTTGTTTCCCTTTCAGTCAGAACCCTTTGGGCTTAGCTGTGGTTTGCTGTAAAATTGTGGATGCTTTTACAACCGTGTAAAGTTAAATATGCTGTGTTATACATGTTTTTGAATAGAGTTTTAAATAGCATTCGTTTTCTCGAACGACACTCATTGGCAGCCTACGTCTGTATCATTGTTTGTGAAGCCAGCAATAAAATCTAAAGTCTTGCAAACACGTTTCATTAAAAAAAAAACGTGAAGCAGGCCTACTAAGAGAGCAAAAACGGTTACTAAAATAAATGTCAACGTCATGTCATGACCCAAAACTTTCTTCTTCGTCTTCTTGAAAAAGGAAGCCCTTCTGATTGACGCAGGTGATGATTGGCAACACCTGCGCGCGCTGATCTGAGGCCAAACGTGCGCGGCTTCCGTTTTCCTCGCGCTCTATCTCTCTCTTCCACCACCAGCAGAGAGCCTCTCTTCTCTGGCCGGTTTTCTAGTTTACCATGGGGAAACAAACGCTGGTGTCAGCTGCTGTCTGCTGCTTCCGGGCCCTCCTGCTCCTGCAGCTGGTGTCCCGCGGCCTCCCGCTGCTCAGACCCTCCGATGCGCTGCACAACCTGAGCGCCTTGACCTACCCGTACAGCAGCATCCTCTCCCCGCTGCTCAAAGCCCTGTCGGAGAGCGGAGGCTCCAGGTGGAGCTCGGGTCCCAGGAAAAGGGCGAAGCCCGAGCACGGGTACGTGAGATACCTGACGGAGGTTTTCAAGAAGTCGACCAGGACGCAGAGAAGCGTTGATGGAAATAAACTGTACAACACCATCAGGCTGATCAAGCCCCAAGAGGAGTGTCCTGCGCAGAGCAATAAGGGTGAGCAGCGACACGCAGGGGAAGCTCAAAGAAATAATGAGACCTAAAGTTTTGGTTTGTTGTTTTAGCGAGAAAGTTGGTGTTTTCAAACGCAGGTTTAAGAGCGACTCTTTTTGGGCTGTTTTTCTGAGCTGGTTCGCCTTTTTGCATCTGTTCTATGTTCTGGGTTGGGTGGAAGGTGACAGCTGTTTTTATTTTTATTTCTGTACAGCTCTTTGCGCTGGTATCAAAGTGTGCTTTATAAATATATATATTAATAGATCAGGTGTTCTCCAACCTTTTAGAACTAGTACTACCTCAGTACCCTCAGAAAAAGGTGAAGCAGGGCTGCTGTCCATTTTTTTTCACTTGATTTCTGATTAACACATGAAAAATGTTTTGGTGGTTTAATTGTTTTTTTTTTTTTTTTTCTCTAGTAAAAATCCCATAGTCATTTGTTTTTAACCTAACAAACATGTGTGTTAACTGGAAATAAAATGTCAACATAAAGTGGACAGCCGCCCCTTTTTCAGGGTTTCCACTGCCATGCTGGCAGGCATTTTAGAAACTGTATCACAACTATACTTTGATGTTTGTCGCAACAACAAAAAATCAAGTAAAAAATATATTTGTCAGATTTAACTGCTTGCCTGTTTTTAAGGATGCAGTTTAATTTTGTATTCTAGCTTTACTCCGATGTTTAAGCTTCCAGGTTTGTAAGGGGAAAGGGAGACGTTTCTAACCAACTCCAGTCTCAAAATTCAAAATGGCCTCACTGTGCACAAAACTTGGTGCTTTCTGTTTCCTACTATGAAGTCAGATTTTTTGAATTCCCCTTTAGGAAACCCAACCATGCTACCATGAAGATCTGATTGGGAAAGCTGTAGACCAGGGAGCTGCTGTTCTGTATCAAAGACGGCTGCTGACCAAATGAAATCTAGTGAAAGCTGCAGGTGTAAACTTTATTAGCACTCTCAACAATTTGCATCTTGTCATGCATTAAAAAAAATTCAATTCAGTTTTATTTATATAGTGCCAATTCACAACATGTCATCTCAAGGCACTTTACAAAGTCCAATTTAATTATATCCAGACAAATTGGTCAAAAAGTTTCCTGTCTAAGGAAACCCAGCAGAGTTCATCAAGTCTTGACAAGCAGCATTCACTCCTCTATGAAAGGGCGTAGAGCCACAGGGACAGCCGTCTGCATTGTCCATGGGTTTGAAGCAATCCCTTATACTGAGCATGCATGAAGCGACAGTGGAGAGGAAAACTCCCCTTTTTAACAGGGAGGAAAACCTCCAGCAGAAACAGGCTCAGAGTGAACGGTCATCTGCCTGGACCGACTGGGGGCGAGGGAACTCGTGCATGTACTGCACAACATCCCTGTGTGAACATTTACCTTTTTATGAAGAGAAATGTGTTGTTGCCAACCTTGGAACTGGTGAGTGGTTACCGATGCATCTCTGAAACCAGTGCTCAGATCTAGGAATAATGCCAAACCTGAGGTCAGCACATTTTGGTTAGAAGCACGTCAGAGAACCAGCGGGATTTGCTGAGCACTGTAAAGAATGCTCCATTTCTAAGCATCTTCATGGTTGGAGTTTGAGCAGTAGGCTTGAACAACACTGGTTTATTATTCCATAAAAGTGTTAAGGATTCAAACCTGCGACTTTTATTGTATTTTAGATGCATGGCACCCATACTGGATACTATCTTCAGGCCTGCAGGGGGATTTCTGGCTTTCATTCTTGTTGCGTTCCTCCTGATGTGGAGCTTGGAAGGTCGGTCTTCTGAATACAAGCAAAACTTACAATGACTTGGGTTTGAGGTCAGTCCCAGATCCAGGTACTGACTTTGAAGGAAAACGGAGTAAACTTTTTCTTTTATTTTCCACGCCCCTGTTTCCTTTTTTTTTTTTTTTAAGCCCATGAATATTTCTTTCCTTCCTGAAAGTCAATGTCAATCTGAGACGTATGGGTGTTTGAGTTCAGATAACTACAAAAATATTTGATGTAAACAACCTGGAGGACCTCTGTCAAGATCTGAAGGAGCTGGGTAATGACTTAAGGTGTGTTAAACTGGGAAAACGTCTAAAATGTGCAAGACAATGGCCCTGGGGGACCGACACAGAAGTCACTGGGCTAAATGAGGTATCCTTGAGGGGGGCTCAATACAAATGCACACTACTTTATTGGATGTTTGTAATAAGATGAAAGGTTAAAAAGCTTAATTGTTTTTTTTTTGCAAGGGCACTGTGTAAACAAGTTGGTGAAACTAGCCTGGTGCAGTACCTGGATCTTCTCTTCTCTTCCAGAAAGCTTCACACAGGATTTGTCCTACAGCCTTGATCAAGTAAGAAGAAAAGAGCAGCTCCTGAAGGCGTCCCTCCTGTACAGCTTCAACCGCAATGACCCGGCCGCTGCCGGCTCCGTGTGTCACCTGAGCATAAAGGAGCACGAGCAGTCCAACCAGTGCCAGCTGTGTGCCGGGATCTCTCGCACCCTGAACTTCACGGCCAGCACGCACAGGAGGCGGCGCAAGAACTGGCTGGAAGTGGACGTCTCCTCGTTCCTTCAGCCCGTACAGAAGTGGAACGTACACCTACTAGTTAACATCTCCTGCTCCGAGAGGCAAAAAGCTGGGCGCCACGGTTTCAGAGGTCCTCTGGGGCTCATCCTGGGAGCTCCTCCTCTGATTCTGTATCTCAACGACACAAGCAAAGTCGCCCACCAGAGGTCGGCGGTGAACTCCAGCGCAGATCCTGGGCCACGAGCCCCAGCAAGCACGTTTCAGAACCAGGTTTTCAAGTCGGCACAAAGGCGCGGCCACAAGGGGAGATGGAAGAGGGCGTCTCCAAAGAGCAAGCGTGGAGATAAAAGCCTGGACATACAGCTGCCGGAGCTGAAATCCAGCTCCGAGTTCCCCACCTCGGACTGTGCCTTGTACGACTTCAGGGTGCGGTTCAGTCAGCTCAAACTGGATCACTGGATTGTTTTCCCACCAAAGTACAACCCCAGGTACTGCAGAGGCATCTGCCCAAGAACAATGGGCTTCATCTACGGCTCCCCCGTCCACACCATGGTGCAAAACATCATCTACGAGAAGCTGGACTCGTCCGTGCCCAGACCGTCGTGCGTGCCCTCCCACTACAGCCCCCTCAGCGTCATGATCTTCGAGGAGGACGGCTCCTACGCCTACAAGGAGTTTAAGGACATGGTCGCCACCAGGTGTACGTGTCGCTGAACGCTCGTTGACGGCTCGGCTACTAGTTCTTCTGGACCATCTCTATTTAACAGCAACGTTGACCAGTCTAGATTAATTCATAAAGCTGTAAAAACTGTAGCATTAAAAAAAAAAAAAAAAAAAGTTCAGAAGCAGGTTTGTTTACTTAACCTAAAGGTATTTTATCATGTTAAAGGGGACTGTGGCATGTTTCTTTTCTTTTTCTTTTTTTTTTTCTTTTTTTTTGTTAAAACAAAGGTTGTAAATGCATCCTATTCAACTTGCTGTTTAATATAGTTGACTTGATCACTTGCCCAAAAAAAAAAAAAAGTTTACTTTTTAGTTTGTCTTTTGCTAATTTTGTGTGGGTTGTCCGTCCTAATTTAATTTAATGCGTCATTTTTTTTTTTTTTTTTTTTTTTTAAGTAGCCCTCTTCTGGAAAAGGAAAAAAAAGGAAACACACTCCCAAACTCTTATCAAGCCTTTTACATATACTTTTATTCCCGGGGATTACTACAAGTCGCTGTCTTTATAATCTACAGAGTGAACGTTGTCAGGGTTTCAGTGTATATTTATTGTCAAAAGGTGCCTGTGCGAACTGACTAGATGCTTGTATTTGTACCGCTTAAATGTGACTAACTGCATATCATGTCTATTTATGCAAACCGGATGAATTTAATGTCTGTGCTCCGTTTATTGCCTACAAAAGTAATGAAATGTGTAGACCTACTCTGAAAAGTGGGAAAATAAAAAAAAATATATGCATAGAAACTTTTTTGTATGAGTCCATTAATCAGTCCACTATTTCTAGATCTGCTTAAACCTTGTGTGTGTGGGGGGGGGGGGGGGCTGATGCCTAAATACAGTAGAGAAATGAATGCATCTAGATTGGAATTACAATATATAATGTGATACAGGGTCACATTTTAAGGTTAAATGATTCCATGTGGGGATATTGTGCACAAGCACATCTATGTGCTCCCCCCTGCCCTCTACAACCACATATTCTAGGAGTCTGAAACCTCTGGCTCTTTGGGCCTTCCACATTGTTTCTTAATAGCTTTGACTAAAAATGATAAAAGTACCAACTAATGTCTTTGCATGGAGCTGCTGGAGAACTCTTTCAGTGACAAGACTGCTGCACCTCGATGATCTGGGTCTAGGACAGGGGTCTGCAACCTGTGGCTCTGGAGCCGCAAGTGGCTCTTTGGACCTCCCACAGTGGCTCTTAATAACTTTGGCTACAAATTATATTTTTATTATGGTATTTAAATGTAGTAATGATAATAAATACAGGTTTTAGCAACTTTTTCTTGGACTAATCGCTTTTAATTTTCACAACAGAATGATGCTAAAAGTGCCAGTAATATTTAATTTTAAATAAATATTTTTTCCATTATGTTGGAGACTATGATTTTTTTTTTTTTTACATCATCATCCACAAATATCAACATCCCATCCATCCTATTTTTTCAAACCTCAAAATAGACATAAAATGGTGTTTCTTTAACAATGACAACATATTTCCTACAGTAGATCTTTATCACAAATTATAACTTGTCTTTTTCTCAAAACCCACGCAACATTTGAGGCTCTGAACGAGTTTAATTCAAGTGGACCGTAGGCAAAACGGCTCTTTAGACTGTACACGTTGCAGACCACTGGTCTAGGAGGTCCTTCATCCCAGCTGCTGTCAGACTTTATCATCTCTGCTCATACAAAGTCATTTACCACATGCTAGTGGTTGTATGGGCTCAGACCTGATCACGAGTCATTGACACGTAAATTAAATTTTCTTGTCTTAATGTTGGAATGTTTGTGCCTTTTTTGTAATTTTCCGTAAATAATAGAAAATGTTTCCTCTTTCAGCAAAAGTTTAGTTTTTCTTTCAAAACCTAAAAATATAAATAGGATATAATGTTACTTTAAAATGGAAAAAAAATACTGTAGTAGATATTCATAAAATGAATGAATTGCAGCTCTGATAAACTTGTATTTATCTGGGCTTGGGGCAAAAATGCCTTTTTAGGTTAGAAAAGTTGCAGATTTTTTACCCACTCTCATGGGAAAACCTCAAACCCACCTTCATAAATCAGACTGCTAATGTCAAATGGATGTGCAAGGTAGTCTGTTATTGGGTGCCACCAGGGATATTAATCAGAATCAGCTTCCATAAGCACATAGGAAATAAAACTCTTCCACATACTATACTGAAAACCTTGCACAAACGCTAGAGAAAAGCTCTCAAAGTAGGTAAAGCTGTTCATGTAACCCCGTGAAAAGCTCTACCTTTTATACAAACTAGTCAAATATTTTCTGAATTCAGGTGAAGAGGAAAGCATTTCAGTGGAAAAAGGAGATTAGACTCGAAGTTCTAGTTTAAAATGGAATTTGTTCTGGCTAGCTGCACACTTATTTAGTATCGGCGATCTGCGGCCGATATTTTCCAAATCAAAATATCTGCTCAGCCACTCGCTGGACACCTTACAGAAGCAGTGTCGGTCTGATTCAATACCTTTGTTTCATTGAAACGCCTTCCTCTTCAACTAAACTCAAAGTATTTGACTAGTTTGTGTGGAAAGTTCATACTAGTTTCGTAGTTCTCACTAGTATTGGGCCTGACATCAACAAACCCATGTCATTTTAGCAATATTATCATACTATTAATCTACAAACACATTACTATCATCAAAACTCTATATGTTTATTTAAATATTTAATCATATTTAATGTCAAATTGTCCATCGGGTAACGAGCTGTATACAGAAAGTGTGAAATTTAAAAAATGTCATCAGTCCTGAACTGATGTATAGTCGACTGGAGGAGAACAAAAACAAGATGGAAGGAATAGATATGGATAGGAGACAGCAGAGGTTGGAGGATAAAAAGCAAAGAGAAGCAGAAAACACGAGCCATATTGTGAGAACATTTCACTCCATCGGTAATTTATAAGTGCCAGTTTTAGTACTTTGGCAGGTTTTGCACATACAGCACAATGCTAAAATGTTAAATCCTAATAGTTATTTAGAAAACAGTAGTCTTCATCTAAAAATAATGGTGATGACCTACATTACAATTAAGATCTCAGCTTACAGCAGGTCTTGGGTTCATTTTTATTTGTTTGGTGTTTCCAGCCCTCTCATCAGCAGCATCCTGCACCTGATCGTCTGGCGTCTGCTCATCTTATCTGACGTATTGCTGACTTCTCTTTCTTCGGCTAAATTGACAGCAACAGTATCTGTGCTGCTTCAGGATCCCTGTTAGATGTGTTAAGGCTAGCTTGTGTAGTCCAACCTCCGTTTTTTTGTTGTGTTTTTGTGCAGTTAATGACAGTTCAAAGCTGTTTTCATCATCCAGTTCGGGTCCTCTTGAGCCTTTTTGACCTTTATGGCAGTGATCATTTCCCTCCACTTTTCCTCTCTCATCCAAAACAACTAAAGCCACCTGAATTCGTTTTGCACCAAAACAAGGGTTTCTTTTGAGGAAATATTTTTTTAATCAGCACATGCAGAGTTCAATTCCTGTTTGTGTTCTTGTTTATTGATGAATGCTAATTAACTAAAAGTACTGCCCTTTAGATTAATAGATTAACCAGAAAAATGATTGCAAGATTAATTGATTACTAAAATAATCAATAGCCCTGCACCATTATCATTGAGTGAGCTTTTGATGATACAATACCCCAAATTAACCTCTGACTGTGGAAACTTCTCACTGGACTTCAGGTGCCGTGGATTCTTTGCTTCCCTACTCCAAACTCTGGGAACTTTAATTTTATCAAGAGAGGATTTTAGACCATTGAAAACTGTCCAGTTTTTGTTATCCATGTCTGGAATATGTCTGTCTGCAATGGCTCTTCATGTGCTTACTCCACTCTCAGTCCACTCCTTGTGAAGCTCTCCAAATTCTTCAATAGATTTTGCTTGAAATTCTCTCAAGGCTATGGTCATCCCTGTTGCCGGTACACCTTTTCCTATCACACTTTTTCCTTTCACTTAACTTTCTATGAATAAGGACTTTGAACTCGGAACAACCAGCTTTTTACAAATGAACCTTTGTGGCTTAGCCTCCAGGTGGAGGCTGTTCTGGAAATCTGTAAGGTTGTCAGTATTCCCCATTAATCTGCAGGCCTTAATTTGGATAATATATATATCCATAAATGCTATTTTTAAATTAATGTTTTTTAATAGTTACATTTTTTTGGGACCCTAAATGTTGGGTTTTTCATTTTCTGTAAGCTATAATCATGGAGAATAGTCTTGAAATATTAAGGGTGATGAGTTTAATTTTCTGAAAAGATGATGAAAATATAGAATTAATTTCCCAACGTTCATTTTTTTTTTTTATGTGCAGTAAATTATAGAAATTCACGTTTTGGATGAGCTTTATACAAAGCCATCTTTATGAATCTCTGTGAATTCTCACCCTGACTGCTTCATACCCTGCTGCAACCCTCTCCATGCTACAGGTCAGTGTCTGAAGATGGCAACTAAATGACATCTTCCACGAAAACAAAGGTGAGGACAAAGAGCTACCCTAACAGAGTCCAGACTGTGCTGGGAACAAGCTCAACCTTGAGCTAAGACTGTGGACACAGCTTATTCTGTGGTCATATAAATTCTGAATAACCTTTCAGAGCATGATTCACGTATCCAAACAGCACTTCAAAATATCCTGGGAAGATGTTGGAAGCTGCCTTCAGATCCCTGTGACTTGTTGTGCAAAGCTTCGTCTATCACTGTCACTGTCAATTCTTCAGACCATGTAAACTTTTACAATAGTCACTTTTCTATAAATTTCTATAAATTCCCCTATTTTGTGCTAGGACACATTGTGCTTCATCCAGAAAAAATTATAAACGCCTCTTTTCTTTTACCATAATTTTTGTCAACACCAATAAACCTCCAATAACTCCAGGCCTAAAATTTGGCCTACAAACTGGCTACACAATGTTTTTACTAGGTAGCGCCGCATGATGGCGCTATTTTGTTCAAAGAAAGCTGAGAAAGAACACCAAACTTTTTGGAATCCAATTTTAAATACTAGACTTTTTTGTTGAGATGCTT
Source organism: Fundulus heteroclitus (assembly GCF_011125445.2). Classification (NCBI taxonomy): domain Eukaryota; kingdom Metazoa; phylum Chordata; class Actinopteri; order Cyprinodontiformes; family Fundulidae; genus Fundulus; species Fundulus heteroclitus. Next base: position 24,450,876 of record NC_046383.1, on the reverse strand, counting down.
TAAAAGACTAATTCAATAATGAGAATGTTGCTTTTTCTTGTTTTTCATATTGTGTATCATTTTAGCATTCCAATCTATACTCCACTCCAGCTGGTGGCGGTAATGCGCCAAAACATTGCTTGCCAGCCGCCCTTAAACAGAAGAAGAAGAAGAAGACGCCACCGGAACAGTCTAGAAATCACTTTTCCGGAGGCCGAACGGTGAGTCTCAATGTCATCATTTAAATGCGCATTTTTCTCAACTACGTTTTATCCCTGTTACATATAACATATCAGAGCTTTCGTTAGACTAGGCAAAATTCCTCTCCTACGATAAAACACCTGTTTCCGTTCGGTGGTTTAATACGTTTTAAAGACGTTTGCACGTTAGCATTTGGTGCTAACATTTAGCCTAGCCACTGTAGCTTTTTAATCTTCGCCAACTTTAGTCTTTATTATTAGAATATTAGATATAAAATGCATTATACATTTTATAATAAGCGCTGAAGTGTTAAGTTTAGGGTTACACATGTAGTGAATAAAGCTGTATTCTTATATTTCAACAAGAAAGCAGCTGTAAGTAGTAATATTTGCTGCATTAATATGTAATTTATTGACCCTGTTGAGGTAGGTGGTAGTTGGGCCGCTGATGACATATTGGGAGCGTAAAGACGATTTTTAAACTAGGATAGTTATTAAATATCTGGTGAGTCCTAAAGTGCCGGTGCTTTTCATGTTTTAGTTATTTCCCAAATCAAGAAACTATAGTTTGTCCGCAGTCTACAGCACAGCAGCACCTTGGGTGGAAAGTGGTATCTGGCATGCCAGTTTTTTAAAAAGGTGGCATATCATAACTGCAGAAAATATCTTGTGAATAAAGCCACAATACAACATTCAGAGCCTCTGTAAGGCATTTGATGAAACTGCCATGCCAGATGCCACTTTTGGCTCTCGCTGTCTCTCCTCCAGCCGGGCCAGCTGAGGAGACACCTGAGTGTTGACCAGGGACACGTCTAAAACATTCAGCACAAAGGCTCTTGGGAACTGGAGTTGGACGCTCCTGATCTACAGGCAGCAATTCCTTGAAGGGGCCCAGTCACATATTTACACCTTAGACAGAAAACTAAAGAAACCCATATATCAAAATGAATTAATATATGGCAAGTGTTCGTCCTGGTAGTCTTTAATTAGTCCTTTTTGAGCCCCTTTTAATGCTTAAAGGTACCATCTTTCTGCAAGCTGCCATTGGCAGTTTGATAACTTTGAGTTAAACTATGTTTTATTATTAAAATTGTCAGTTATTTAGTAGTTTGTGGTTTGTTTTACGTAAAGCAGAAAAACATCAGTTATTCTTACTCTTATTCTTATTGAATTTGGTAAGAGATTATGGCACACAATAGAATCCTTTTTTTTTTTTTTTACATTTCTGAGCTTTAGAGTAGTCCAAAAATGATCTGATCTTAACTGGTAGCCTGCTCATGCAGTCGGCCTGTGGTCGCCTGCTTAACAAACATATTGGCTGTAGTTTGAAAAACTTTGTTGTCCTAATGAGGCCTGGGCAATTTTTGCCAAAAAGTTATTATTGCGGTTTATTTCAACCATAATTGTGATTGATTTAGACTTTTCTCTGCATTAACCACAAGCAACAAAAATGGCCTGTAGATAAAGATGTTTGTAAACAAGGACCATTTAAAACAAGAAATTTTATATTATTCAGAATATTCCTATTCAAGAGAATAGCTTGTTGAGTTGGACGTCATCCTTGTTGAACATAAAGTGCAGCCAACAAACAAGTCTGTGTATTAAACAGTTTGCTATGGTGAGATTCCTGAATGTTTCTGGTAAAGTACTTTTATATAAACTCTAAAACAAATAATAAAATTAGATTATCTCACTGCTGCAACTCTTTTTCCTTCCATGTGGAGGCAAACCCACTTTAAACATTTTACCAACGCCTAAAGCATGTCTTATCCATTAACTGTTACATAGGCAAAAACTGCAGACCTCTGCGATTGGAATTTTTTTATTTTTTTTTTATTGTGACTATATTGCAAATGCCATTAATTGTCCAGGCCTAGTCCTAATTAGGGTGATGGGTGTTGCTTCAATGCATTTCAACATGGGGCTTTCTCTGAAGTCAAACAGATTACGGTGTCCATTAGAAAGTGGACATGCAAAGATAATTTGATCAATGAGAAGTTTTTGGGATTTAGAAAAATAAAGCCACACACTTCCTCCGTACTCCATAAAGATTGTATTGTACTGTCTTTCTTTAAATGGTTTTTCTTTACTTTTTATTTGTTTCTTCTGTGGTTGTTGGGATTGTTTCCACTCCTTACTTGACTTTGGCTACAGCTGCAGACTGAGAAAAACCTTCTGTTCTCTGTCAACAAGGTGCAACGCTGCTCTGCTCTCCACACAGCTGGAGAATGGAGCACAATATGCTAAATTAGACGCCTAATAGGTTAGAGTAAAAATAGACTTAGTGTCTTAGTAAAACAAAGAATAAAGGCTTATATAGGAGAAAATTAATACTTTCTTGTGTTGCCTAAACAAGGTTTGCTTTAAGCTAATTTAGTTTTTGCTGTTTTTGTTTTTCTTCAAAGATTTTATTTAAAGACAACTTTCTTTAGTCAGGATATATAACCAAAAATTCAGAGAATTATTATAATTTAGTAGACCATGAAGTAATCATTTTGCTTTTAGGAGCCATGATTTTAGTAGCTGTTCCATTTAACTGCAATTATGTATAAAACATAAGATTCCCTACAGTATTGTAACCTTTTTTTAACTTATATTTCTATTGGATTTGAGTGATTTTCTCTATATTCCTCATTGTTGTTAACTATTTAAATGCTAAACGTGTCCCAATTGGTGCATGTCATTCCTAATCACGTATGTGTGTTTTCAGATCAGCTCTGGTGAACATGGGCCGCCACTTTGGAGATCTGGCCAAGGTCAGACATGTGATCACCTACAGTCTGTCGCCCTTTGAGCAGAGGGCGTTCCCCAACTACTTCTCAAAGGGTCTCCCCAACGTGTGGAGGAGATTCACAGGCTCTTTCTTCAAAGTTGCCCCCCGTGAGTTCTCACAGGACTGTTCAGTGTTTCTGTGTTTTACTGTTGGTCCCTGTCGATGAAGCTGCCTTTTTGACTTTTTTCCCATTTTGTTATCATATAGACTTTAATTTTGTTCACAGCTGTGTCATTAATGAAAATAGGCCGCACAGTGAAGCTACTTTTTTTTCTTTCTTTTTTCTCAAGTTGTATCCATTGGATTTTCTGCCTGAGTAGACGTGCATTGTTGTTTTCTAGAGAGAATGTACATTTGTTTGTTTGGATTTTTTTAGGCAGGTTGTTTTACCCTGGATAATGGATATACAATTTAAGGGTTATACATTTTTGAAAGGGTTTTTGTAATTTTCAGCAAAGTGGATTTGACAAAATATGCCTCGTTTTGAATTTGAAGAAAGACGAGATTTCACACACTCTTGGTTCAACACTGTAAGACGTTAATATTTAGGTCATTTCAGTTCAATTTTAACAAAGTCACTTCACTTTAGTCTTTTGTGAAAGTTTGATCAAATGTACAATGCTGTCTCTGTGTTGGGCTTTAGCACAAATAAACTTCATATCTGGCTGTATAAAATCTAGCAATGGGCTTAACACTAGCTAATTTTTTTGGTTTGTTTGTTTTGCAGCCATGGTCCTCATGTATCTGACCTACAGCTGGGGCAACAGTGTTCATGAGAAAAGCAAGAAGAAGAATCTGGATGACTATGCCAAGGATGAATGAACATTTGCACCCCCTTACAAGCTGCTCTGCTATCTTTAAATCTTTGTAACCAATAAAATGCTAAATAAATTTGTGAAAACAGTTCTGGATTTTTCTTTCTTTCTTTCTTTAGCATGTTTTCAAATCGTTGTTCTAACACAATTTTGAACTTATTGGGAATTATTCATATTGAATATTTATAAGGAAGATATTACATTGAGTCAATAAAGGCAAAGGATTACGAACCTATTTCAGAGTTGATTCTTGAAAGAGTTGAGTAGAGAGTTTCAGGTGTGGTGGTGATCAGACGTTTCATTCCTTCACTTTATTATAATAATAATAATAATTATTACTGTGATTAATTACTAATTTGTGTGCTACTTTTTTGACTTTTTATGACTATATTACTTTGTAGATGTGACATTCGTTACAAAAACTACAAAAAGTCAGCTTATTAAACTAACTTGATTTTTTTTTTAAGCTCATTGTACAATAATAGCAGTACTTTAATTTAAAAGAAATAACCCCTGTTCTATGGAATGAGTTGATATAATGATTCTGCATATCTTTTTAAAAAAAAGTTTTGCCATTGCATTAACTTTTTTGGTCTTTTAGAGGATGCACTTGAAGGTTAAGATTTATATTTTTCATCCAGGGAAATTTGTGCATCTTTAAACGACATTCAGACCAAGGTTTCTCCACTTTATAATAAAGGAGGAGAAAATACTTCATAGAATATTGCAGGAACGTACAGCTCTATGGTTAAAATGGGCAAAAAGTCACAAATTGACTTTTTTTTTTTTAACTGCAACCTGATTGACTTTAATGCATGACCTGTCGGTGAATAAAATGCTTACAGAGTCCATTGGAATAATGAAAAAATAAACAGCGTAAATACTTTATCAAAAACTTTCCCTACCACGTTGTAACGCCTCTGGCCTCTAGGTGGCGCACGTCGGCCGGCTCCGGTGCGTCTCTGCAGTAGGACGTCATCAGTCGACGAAGTGTCAGAAAATTCCTGAACGTCTTCACGCAGATCCGCCGGGCGCACCGCATGCTGCTGCTGCTTAGTTTCATGGAACCAGAGCAAGGGTGGACCAACGTCTGTTGACTGAAAGCCACCAGAGCTGCTACCTTTGCTATCAGCACTTGGATTTATTTTTGAATTCCTCCCTGTAACTGTAGAGCGGTTTAGCCAGTTAGAGCAAACATGTCCGTTGTAGGCTTTGACGTCGGGTTTATGAACTGCTATGTAGCGGTAGCCAGAGCCGGAGGGATTGAAACTGTCGCTAATGAATACAGCGACCGATGTACACCGTAAGTACAAGTACTCGCGTATTTATACATATATATTTTTTTGTATTCGGTCATACTGCATTAGCGTGTGTAAGCGGGCTTTTTTTTTATTAAATGAAAGTTCATCATAACAATGTATGAAGCTAATCTGGCTACCGCGCTAGTTAGCATGCTAACAGATTTCACAACAGGAAACGTTGAGGCATGTGAGTGGTGCTAAAGCTAACGCTAGCTAAAGCGAAAGCATTGGCGTATAAAGAAGTATCCTCCGGTCTGTTTGCGTTGTTAAAGTATATATATTTAAAATAACTAATAGTGATACGGACGTTGTAGCTAGTAGACGGGGCAGTTAATTGGCGGCCCCCCAGTCAGGTGAGGCAGGGCAGGGATAGCACATGATGAGAGGAGGCCGGCTGCATCCTTCTGTCTGAACCCGCGATCAGTCTCTTGTTTTATCTCTTGCTTTTCCATTGGGAAAACTAGTGGCTGAAAATCATTAAATATTAAACTGAAGATTTTATGCATTTCATGCGTGAGCGAAATTGAAGATTGATAGATATCTATAAACCTGTTTTATTAGGTTTTTTTTTTATTTATCCAGCTGTCCTCCCTGTGTTTTATGCTAATTACACACTTTGCGTTTTGGTACCATCTCACCTGTTTTCAGCCATCTGTTAAGTCTTGTTTTGCTCTATTGTTGTATTTAAACCGCTGAATAACATCATCGTTATTTGTTTAAATGGTATTTAATTATTTGTTTTCACTGTATGTCTACTTAGAGGAAAAATGCCACGGCATGTAATCAAGACTGGACCGCAAAAGTGTTGTGTTTCCCAGCTGCTGCTAAAATGATGTAGCGATGGGATTATCCTGGTTCTAATAATACTATTTATAATGCCTGTCATCGGTTATTTGATTCTGATTCATAGAGCTAAGCAAATGATACAGAACCAACGCATGCTTGGTAAAATAGTCATTTAAGTGTTTCATGTACAAAATATTACAACCTTTCCCCTATTCTTAGCTTTAGTTTCTAACAGTACGAGCTAATATTGGCTTCGGCCGGGTATGTATTGAGGCTTTTTGCTTCATTCGGCTGCTTAACACACAGCAGATCGCGGGTCCTCAAGGGCCGAGGGCCTGCAACTTGTCGATGAGTCTCAGCTTCAGCAGACCCCGGCACGAGCTCATCAGCAGAGCTCTGACCGCACGCTTGATCCAGCCGGTTGATTCAGCTGTGGGGTGTAAGAGGAACATCCGAAAGCTGCGGGATGCCGGCTCGGCTTCAATCAATCTTCAGCAATTGTAGTTTGAAAGCGATGAGAGGCGCTCTTTTCGTTTCCACACTTTGACCCTGACTTGTTTTTTTTTCCTTTCTTACAGCCAGGAGGGGAAAAAAACTGTCCACTGTAGCTTTTTCTCGTGCGACTCATTAACAGGACTTTAAATCAGAGGACCGTCATGATAGAACGGCAACATTTCAAAGCCTTTGTAAAAGAAAACTGCCATAAAACAGAGGTTTTGGGGAAGAGTTTCATTTGATTGCTTCCTTTTATAATTGCAGAGCGTGTGTTTCATTTGGACCCCGCAATCGATCTATCGGCGCAGCTGCAAAAAGTCAGGTAAGCTCTGGGGCCGCTCGGTGTGTCTGGCGTGGCCCGATAACGACGCTGCTGGACATGAGTGCAGCGGACGCGGCGCCCGGCACAGGCGCGCGCGCCGACAGCAAAGCCATGAGCTCCCCGCGGCTGACGGTGGGCTGCCTTTTCTGTCTCCCCCGCACAGGTTGTCACGAACTGCAAGAACACAGTCCAGGGGTTCAAACGGTTTCACGGTAGAGCGTTCTCAGACCCGTACGTGCAGTCCCTCAAAAACAGCTTGGTCTATGACATTGCACAGATGCCGACGGGGACAACAGGCATCAAGGTAAGAGAGAACCTGGCTGGAGGCGGCCCCGCTCTGCTTTTATTTTAGCCGTGCTTGTTAAATCCAGCTCTGCTGCGAGTGCTATGCAGAGGGGCGGGATCTAAAGAGAAAGAATACAGGGGGGGAGATTTCACTGAAAGATTGGGTCGATTTCTGGTCTTAGCCAAATGCTTTCAACTTTCATGAAGTAAATGATTGTGATCAGGTGGCTCGGCTGCAGGTCCATTTCAAAACGCAGATCTCTTAGCTTAGCTTAGCTTGACAAGAAGTTGAAGCCGAAGGCCAGTAAAGCCCGAGCATCATGCCACCACCACCGTAGTCTACAGGAGGGAGGATGGGCTTTTGTGCCAAACTTGGCTTGTTGGAGTCGCGGCCAAACGTTCCAAGTTAGTTTTTATCAGACCGTGTCTCAGTCTGGACGTTTTATTCGTCTCAGAATAAACCTCTTAGAACTCTGCTCTGTTTCCCAGATATATACAGGATGTTGTTGCTGCGTGTAGCGCGCACTAATGAGATATCCAGCGTGTTGCATGTGTGATGCACATTACAGTGTTGAGATGATAAAGGCCACAGCATTAGAGGGAGAAAGAAGCCATGAAAATCGAGATTTATTGCAGCTGATATTGTCATGGCACCATTTTTTGATGCTGAGCAGGGCTACTGTTTTCTCCTGACTGACACTAGTGCTGGAAATTACGAACAGCCCACATTTTTTCTGACTCATTTCTTTATCATTTAACAGCGTCCAGGCCACTCTGTTACCCGCACCACTAAAATATATATATCTATCTATCAGGGGTGAACATTAGAGGCCGTTAGAGCCCATCCAGAAGGCCTAATTTTTTATTGTATTCTTCAAATACAGTGTCCTACCAGGAATTGCATCCAAGAAGTCCTTTGTGTTGGGGATATGGTACACAGTAATATTGGGATGCTGCCCATGAGTCAAACTAACGGCGGCTCTTATCCTATTTAAGCTCGCTCCAAACTGAAGCTTTAGCTGAACAACGAACAGGTCAGAATAATGCTGGCACCGGCTTCAATTCAAAAACTGATCCGGCTAAGAGTCGGTTTAAGGGTGTGTACCGTCACATGACCAGCTAATTGCAGATTTATTTATTTATTTGCTCTTGTTAAATTATTCAGGATATATGTTGCATTAAAGGTGGAGATATGTTTGGAAATGACGTATCAATGTCTCATTTCTGTTTAATATGTTATATATATTTTATATGTTTTTTGACAGGGGAGTATGGCCTGTCTGAATACACTGCTTATGATGGGAAGTTAAAATATTAATGTTAACATTGAGGGGGGAAAAATAATGTAAATAATTTTTCATGGTAAATAATGGTCTGTTTTTTGTTTTTTAATAAGAATGAATAGAAAATAGGTTTCTGTGTCTTCTGCATCTATAGCTTAATCTCTCTGAAACCTTCTGCCAGCTGATCTGTGTAGAGCTGTGAAACATGTTTACCTTTGCTCGGCTCTCTGAGGGGTTCATTACAGTCACGCTGCAGATTTCTGCGTGTAAGCCCAAAAACAACAACATGTATATCAGTTTTCATTGATGTGCTGTTTAGGTCATGTTATAGTTGTTGTTTTTTTCTTCTTTTAAGCCACATTTTCAACTGGACTCCTGAAATAACGTCTTAGTCGCTTGGAGAAATGTGACCAGCTGTGCTTCTGTTCCCAAAGGTGATGTACATGGAGGAGGAGAAGGTGTTCAGCATTGAGCAGGTGACGGCCATGCTGCTGACCAAGCTGAAGGAGACGGCTGAGAGCGCGCTGAAGAAGCCCGTGGCAGACTGTGTCGTCTCTGTAAGTTTCCTCTGACACGCCCAGGGCCCCCGCCTTCTCTTCGCTCCTTCACTTGATTTGACTTGTCCTGACGTTTTCACTCGCACAACCGTTTGGTCTCTAGTCCTGAACTTCTCTTAGGCTCTTAGCAGTAAACGCTCACCAGACGTCTTTTATGGTAATTATATGTCAGATGTACAGAGTTTCTGGTGCTTTCGGTTGGGTCTATTATGCTAGAATCTGAATGTGGTGTAAATTTTCCCTGCTGACTGCTGAGAATCCCTGTTTTACGGTGAACGCAGCGTCTCTGCAGCACCAGCAGCTTTCATTAAGAAAAACACGAGAACAGAGCGTTCCTGGAGCCCGTATGTGATGACGGAGCAAGCCGTACCCCAAAATGACCTCAAACAAACAAAACGGAGGAAGGTTCTGTTGTATTGTCAATAAATTCTTTCATTGGGCTGAAGGAAGGTTTTGCGGGAGCTGGAGGACTCTCTTATCCATCTCCACTGCATTAGGAGGGGTAACGCAGACTAGTGGTTCCTACCCCACCCCACCCATGTACAGCACTAGAGTCCGCTTCATTATCAGGCTAGTAAAAAAAGCGATAAAACGGTGAATAATAGAAAACAAACACCGTTTGTTGGGGAAGCTCACCTATTGGCCATGTGGGAGAGGATTGAGATAAGTTTTATTTTATTTAGACTTCACCAAAGACATCATAGAGTCCACAACCCAACACAACAACAACCACATATTCTGGCCTCCCATACATAACTTCAGGGTCGCACTGTGGAAACTCAACGTTGGGTACTTTACCAGCATCTCACAACTATTGTTTGACTGAACTCAAACTTGACTGGTTGGTACAAGTCGGTCTGCTTTAGGCTGTTATGTGGAAAATGGCACAAAACAGGGTTCCCGCAGATCCTTAAAAAGTCTTAAAAGGCATTGAATTCTGTATTATAAAACTAAGGCCTTAATTTGGCATTAAAATGTCTTAAATTAGTCGTTCTTAGGTCTTAAAATTGTTACCAGGTCATAAATAGGATTTTATTTTTGTAATCCTTACCAAACCGTAAAATAATTGACACAATTATATATATTTTCATTTACAGAACGGCTCGATGTAACCATTTTTGGGTCGTTCCGATAGCGGAACCAATAAAAACTGTTGCGGCCGGATCATAGCTGCGAAAAAGAGTTGGCACTGGTTATGTTGTGGTTTTAAAACCTATTAATAGTTTATATTAGTAGGGAACAAAACAAAGTTTGTGAATTCAGTTCAGTAGTTGATAAAAATATGTCTGTAATTTGTGTGTTTTTTTTTTTTTTTAGCTTTCTTCCTATATGGAATGTTTTTCAAAATGTTAAACATGTCTACTGGGCCAGAAAGTAATGGTTTATGTTAAAATAAACATTTGGGTGAAGTTGTCGCAACAAGGTTTATCTTGTTTATCGTCAAGTTGGTCTTAACTTTTTATTTCAAGTGGCATTAAAAAGGTCTTATAAAGTCTTGAATTTCACTTGCCTTATGCTGTAGGAACACTGACAAAAGTGTTAGATTTGGTCAAGTAGACCAATGTTATGTAATTATAAATGCTCCTGCGTTGTATTCAGGTGCCGTGCTACTACACTGACGCTGAGAGGAGGTCGCTGATGGACGCGGCTCAGATCGCTGGACTCAACTGCTTGAGGCTTATGAATGAAACCACAGCAGGTTTGTCATAAGACTTTAGACCGGGATGTTATCTCCTGTAGGATTAGATCTGATGTATTATTGGGGGGGTCACAGCTCCTCTTCCATCTCAGCCTCTATTTCTATTTTTATTCACCTGCCATGTTTGTTTTTCATTCCCACAGTTGCATTGGCGTACGGGATTTACAAACAGGACCTCCCTGCTCCTGAGGAGAAAGCCAGGAATGTTGTGTTTGTGGACCTGGGCCACTCTGGATATCAGACCTCAGTGTGTGCCTTTAATAAGGGCAAGCTCAAGGTGAGAATGTACAGTTTTCAGACTGATCAGCTCCCACTCTAAGCTGGCAGCTCGGAAACTAAAATATCCTATTTTTTTTACTGCTCAGTGAACGTACCGTAGGCTCCCAGGTCGCACTGAGGATGCTTTTCAGCTTGGAAGCTGATTCCGAGTAAAAAGGCATCCATGTTGGCCATTTTCAGTATCAGCGAGGCATTTAATATGAGATGGATTACTTTTTAAAAAGGAACTGTATGTTCTGAAATATGTTGATCCACGTCAGCTGATCAGGTTACAAGAGAGCGCAAGACTTTCAGCAGATAATAGGAAGGCTGGGTGGGATGCCGTAGGGTTGCTCTGGTTACTGGTCTGACTTTATGAATTGTGGTGGACTTTTTTGCTGCCTTTTTGTTACCTCAGAGTTAAGGAAAGTATCTATATTCTCCAGGGATTACACATAGACTGGTGTATATGCTATGCTATCCAAAATGACATCTAAATAACAATATATGTAATATTTGGAATCAATTTCTTTTTGCATATTAACTCCATTTATTCCCAGAGACCTCTAATGTCCTGTTTCTGGTCTCCCAGGTTCTTGCCACCGCCTGCGATCAGCTGCTGGGAGGGAGGGACTTCGACGAGGTCTTGGTGAAGCACTTCTGCGAAGAATTTGGGAAGAAGTACAAACTTGACGTGAAGACGAAGCCCAGGGCTCTGGTGAGGCTCTACCAGGAGTGCGAAAAGCTGAAGAAGCTGATGAGTGCCAACTCCTCGGACCTGCCGCTGAACATCGAGTGCTTCATGAACGACATCGACGTCTCCGCGCGCATGAACAGGTAGAGCAGCGGCAAACGGCTCCTCCTGCTGAAATGATGTCCATGCCTTCGCCGCTTATGCAACGTTCCTTTTTTTTCACCCAAGGGGTCAGTTTGAAGAGATGTGTGTTGATATTTTGGCCCGAGTGGAACCTCCTCTGCAGAGCCTGCTGGAACAAGCCAGTGAGTGAAATGTCACAGAACCCAAGTAGGGCTGGGCGATATGGATTAAAAAATAAATCTCAGATTATATCATATCAAATCCGATTAATCGATTTTTTTTTTTTTTCCTTCTTTTTGTTTCATAAAAAGAAATTAAAGAAATTATTTTAAAACCTTGCTTTTATATCAAGCATTTTGTCAGGGAGTTGACCTGAATTCAAAGTGCAACTAAAAACAAGCTGTGAAACATGCTTGTAAAACAAGATGGCAGCCGTGCCATTATAAACAATGAAAATATAACATAACATTTGCTGCTAGTGGTATTACACATTGAGCTAAGAACAGGCTTCACTGCACTTGTGAACATCGAACTAAGTTTAAAAAAAGTAAATAAGTAAATGAAGTACTTCGTGTTATGGTAAAAAAAAAAAGTTTCCACTTAACAATATTTTGACAATACATTTGCCTAAACATATATCCAGCATCACATGCTGTTCTCTTCATGGAAACCCAATGAGTGTATTGGCAAAATAAAATCCAGATTTTCCAAAAATGAAATCTTGAAGAATTGTAAATTCGAATTAATCGATTTATCGCCCAGCCCTAAACCCAAGTCCCTCGCTGACCTCCTGACTCGCTTTAGGAGAACAAGCTCGAAACCTTTTTTTCTCTTTTCTTTTGATAAGAGCTGAAAAAGGAAGACATCTATGCAGTAGAGATAGTCGGCGGAGCTTCCAGGATCCCGGCCGTCAAAGAGAGGATCAGCAAATTCTTCGGCAAGGAGCTGAGCACCACTCTGAATGCCGACGAAGCAGTGGCCAGAGGATGCGCCCTGCAGGTACGTGGCTCAGCGTTCGCTGCCGGTTTCAACCTGTTTGAGCGCAGAGCGTGTCGCCAGAGAGACTAACCAGGTAACCTGTATTCCCACAGTGTGCAATACTTTCCCCTGCCTTCAAAGTCAGGGAATTTTCCATCACAGACGCCGTTCCCTACCCAGTGTCTCTGAAGTGGCACTCGGCTGCAGAGGAGGGTCTAAGGTGAAGTGAAAACGACTAATGACAGCCCAAGTTGGTTTCTTCTGCTTTGGCTTTCTGCCTAACTTGGTTTTGACTCCTCGTTTCAGTGATTGCGAGGTGTTTCCTAAGAATCACGCGGCGCCGTTCTCTAAAGTACTCACCTTCTACCGGAAGGAGCCTTTCTCCTTGGAGGCCTACTACAGCAGTCCTAATGAGCTGCCTTATCCTGATCCCACTATTGGTGAGGAAACCGAAAAGTTAGAATTTGTCTGTTTTATCATTGTCTGGATAAAAAAAGAAATAAAAAAATATGAAGGAAAATTTTTTTAAAAGTACTTAAAATGCTTTATCTCCTATCCCACCCTCTAAATCTTATCTTTCCTCCTGCACCTTCTTTGTGTCCTTCCTTATATCTTTCCTTTCTTGCTCTTTTATGTTCTTCCTCCCTGATGTCCTTTTATCCTTCCTTCCTTGCATTCCTTATTCATTGCTTCCTTTCCTGAATCCTTCCTTGCACTGGGCAATATGGCTTGAAAATAAAATCTCATTTTTTTTAAACTAAATCCGATTAATACATTTTTTTCTTTCCTCCTTTATTTCAAGCATTTCATCTGGGAGTTGACCTGAATTCAAAGTGCAACTAAATACAAGTCCAAAAAAAAAAAATGAATAAGTTAAAGTGCACCGTATTGTGGTTAAAAAAAATAGTTTCCTCTTTAAAATGTATTAAAATGATATTTTACTAAACAGATATTCAGCATCGCATGCTGTTCTGGTCAAAATAAAAATCCTGTTTTTTTTTTTTTTTGTTTTTTCCCAAAAGTAAAATCTTAATAAATTGTAAATTCAAATTAATCAGTTACATCGATTTTATCGCCCAGCCCTACTTCCTTCTGTCCTTCCTTGCATCTATTGTTTTTGCTTTCTTCCTTCCTTGCATCCTCCCTAATGTCCATCCTTATGCAGTTAATTTTACAATGAACATTAAGGACTGAGAAATCTGAAAGAAAAACAGGAACATTTTGTAGAAATCCTGTATTTCCTGTTCATTCCGGCTTGAAAAACCGTGTCGTTTTTATTTCTCTCTTCCAGGCCAGTTTCTGATCCAGAAGGTTGTCCCACAGGCGTCAGGAGAGAGCTCAAAGGTGAAAGTCAAGGTGCGGGTGAACATCCACGGTATCTTCAGCGTCTCCAGCGCCTCCCTGGTTGAAGTGCAGAAGTCCGACGAGGCAGAGGAGCCCATGGAAACTGAGCAGGGTTCTGAGAAAGATGGGGAGGTACTGCAACTAAACAACTAGTGCTGTTCAGAAGTGATTCACGTTTTCTGCGCTTAGAGCAGCTCTGTTACAATTAAATATCCAAAAACATTAAAAGCCTTCTCAGCAACCAAAAGAAAAACCTCTTATTGGTTATAACAGCAACCAAACGCCTCTCATAATTGCTGCTAGGTTTTTTTTTGGTTTTTCAGTCTGAGCGCTGGTATCTCAGACTGTTCATGTTTTGTGATGAGCTCCAAAGGTCTCTGTGGCATCACCCTAATCTTTAGCTCCCTCCACAGATTCTCGATCAGGTTCAGGTCGGGACTCTGGATGGGTTACCAATGTTTTTGGCGACTAACCCTTTCTTCAATCCTTTAGCTGGATGCTCTGGGTCACCATTAGATCTGGGTATCAATTCAAATTTCAATAATCAATTCAATTCCTATTCTCAAGATTTGGAATTGATCGGATTCAATCTCAGATTGGATTGCTAGTATTAAAAACATTTTTAGCTGTTAACTGAATGTCATGACTATGTAGTTATACAACATATTGATACTAGTATCATATTAACATTTAACTGCAAATTAATAAAGTAGGTAAAACGCTGAGTGAAGGCTACAACATAGTGTCAAAAGTGTTTTATCTGACCAGAAGACAGAAGAAGTTCTTCAAATCAGGTCTTTTGTGTCTTACTTTGGTCTACATCCACGTTGACCAGCAGTATCTAGGCTCCGTCGGACAATCTGCCCTGAGACGTTGCTGCCGGCAGGATGCTCATTCTTCACCAATGGATAATCCTCACTAAATATGTACAGGTGTCGCTATTTTTCACAGTGGGGAACATCTTGCATTTTTTTATAATTCGTATCTTGGCCACTGGAACTTGAAGAGGTTTAGATCTGGCCTAGTAGCTTCCTTCTTTTTTTTGGATATGTTAGCTGCTACAGTGCAGAGCCAAAGGTTAAGCTCTCTGTTTTAGCAACTGCAAAGAGATTTTGATTTTTATCACCCTTTGAGTCAATAAAAAACAGTTATTCCCACTTAACCAGGTAATTCTTTACAACAGCAGGGACTATTTGGATCGAAAGGATTAAAAAAAAAGGAAGCCCCGGAGAAAGAAACCTTTAATTTTCACACAAACGATTAGCCAGGCTTATGTGTAATTTTGGACACGCTTCTTACGTTAAACCTAATTAAAACATCAAAATTGGTTCTCTTTTTGCTAACATCTAAGGTGGATCTTTGTTTCTTGTTTTGACACACATCTATATGCTTTCTAATCAGAAGTAAAATGTTCAATAGTAAATTTTAATTATTAAATCTGCTTAACTGTAACAATCTGAACGTTCAAGAATTCAAAAGCCTCGTAGTATTAGTTTACAGTTTAGGAGCTTCAGAGCATTTAGGACAACATTAATGTGTGTTATCATTAGTGATCTTAAAAAAAAGGGGGAAAGCAAGAGTAAAAACTAGTTTTTAAAGGTGGTTTGGGTAACGTTTTGTTTCCCTAAATGCTGAACAAAAAGGCACAACGTTAAGTTTTATGTGAAAACCATGACTCGTTTCTATGCTGCGCCCCCTCCTCTAGAGGCATAAAGCATGCCGTGTTTCTGTGTCTCCAGACTAAGATGCAGACTGATCAGGATGCACAGCCGGCCCAGGGCGACGCTCAGAAACAAACGGAAGACAAGACGCCAAACGAGAGTGAAGAAATGGAGGTAAGAGGCCCCATTTCTGTGTTAAACTCATTTCTCAAGCTCCGTGCATGCTTGCAGCCTCCGCTATGTATACTTCTTAGAAGGACCTCATGTTTAAAGATGTGTCGGTGTTTCACAACTACAGGATCACGTTTGTGCTTTGCTCACTTAAATTTTACACACAATTGATAAGGGTGTGAATATCTGCCAGCATTTGTGATGTTTTTAAATCTACTTTTTTTTTTTTTTTTCTTCCAGACGAGCACAGAAGAGAACAAAGGTGAGAAAAAGTCCGACCAGCCTCCACAAGCCAAAAAGGCCAAAGTCAAGACAAAAGTGCTGGATCTCCCCATCGAGAACAGTCCCCAGTGGCAGCTAGCGAACGACATGCTCAACCTGTTTGTGGAAAACGAGGTAACCACACGCTCAGCCGTCACACTCGGGCCGCAGCCGCGCCGCCGCCGTTAAACCCGCCGCTTGCGTCCCCACAGGGGAAGATGATCATGCAAGACAAGTTGGAGAAAGAGCGGAACGACGCGAAGAACAACGTGGAGGAGTACGTGTACGACATGAGGGACAAGCTGCACGGCATGCTGGAGAAGTTCGTCGGCGAGTCTGTGAGTGAAGCAGCGCCGCTTATTTTATTTTTTCCACCCTAGAGAGCCGCGTCTGTGCGCTGCCAAAAACTCTTGGTAATTATTTTTATCATTTAGGATCGAGACGCTTTGTCATTAAAGCTGGAGGATACCGAGAACTGGCTCTATGAAGATGGAGAGGACCAACCCAAACAGGTTTACATTGACAAGCTGGCCGAGCTGAAGGTATTTATTTACTGGCTGGTTTAGCTTTGGGTTAACCGCGTCGACGGCATGAAGGTTTAATCCGCCGCATCTTCTGCAGAAACTTGGGCAGCCCATCATGGACCGGTACCTGGAGGCGGAAGAGAGACCCAAAGCTTTCGAGGAGATGGGCAAACAAATTCAGCAGTACATGAAATTTGTGGAGGCCTACAAAATGAAGGTAACATCAGAAGCATTTCATAATAGTCTTGTTTTATATCTCTGCTCAGCTTTTCTCTAGAAATGTTTTATTCTGGAAAGACTTGAAAAAAGACTTTACATCTAGATGGCTTCCTTTTTTATTTATTAATCTAAAGGCTTTTATTAAATTAATCACCTGAGATTAAACATAACATTTACTCCAAAGGTCTACGTAGCTTCTAGGCCCCTTAGGTCTACAGATACAGATTTTAGTTTAATTAAACCTAAATGTTTAGACATAAATCCTGTGGATGGTCGTCTTTAAATAGCTGGAGAGCTGAGGGCAGCTGAGAGTTCAAATCTTTAAAGACAAACGCAAAACATTTTAATTTAGTATAGATTATATTTTACATTTTTAGTCATTTACTTTAAGTTTTGTTTCACTTTTAGCTGTTTGTGTTCAGTTTCTTTTAAATATTTGAGTTAACGTTTCGTTTTGTTTCATCTCTTTATTTATTTATTGATAGTTCTTGTTCTAAATGGTGAAGTTTATGCCCTGCATTGCATCAATGGATCAATTTTGCCTTTTATCCTGAAAAGCAAATACACATAAACGGGCTTCACTTCAGTCATAAGCAATTCCAAAGGGAAAATAATCTTAAGTTCACAGCCTTTATTTGAAAAATAATAATGGAGACAGGCGATATATAACATGTCGATATTTTTAGGCTGAATGCCGATGTGCAATATTTATCTCGATATGTTGCTTTTTTGTTTTGTTTTTCATAAAGTAATTATAAAAAGGCATCTCTGAATCAAAGCTTAATGCCAAATGTCTCACAAGCACATTTTTTTTAACAAACTGTGTATAAATATGAGAAACAGCTGAAATATAACCTACTGAAATACATAGAAGTATATAACGCATAGAACATCTTAATATAAACTGTGAAGTCTCTAATATCTCCTTTTAAACAAATCTCTATTTTTAAAATCCCAATATATTGCCCTGCCATGTAACACGTGCAGTATAGTTGTTTTATATACCTCTACTTAGTGTTTATTTAAATGTTGTTTATCCACATTTTAAAAGATTTCAATTGGATTCAAATGGTTGAAAGCGCACATAGTCTGCACAATAACCTGTAAACACAACATAAACCAATCAAACTTGGGTCTAAAAGTTTCCATCGGCTCATAGAGGGGAAAACGCAGCTGTCTAACCTCAGAGTGCATTAAGCGGGATTTGTTTTGTTTGTGTCACCTCATTAGTAGCTCCTGGATGTCTCATTATGCCTCGCTCTTGTGTTGCCGCGCTATGAAACAGATCATCGCTGCCATCTAAATATATTGATATCTATGAATTATTACCGTCAGTATCATGGATCACAATAGGTGGTCCCAGCACTCTTGTTATTCTAACCTGCTTAGATCCCAATTAGAACCTTTTCTTCATTCTTGTTTCGTTCTGTTTCCAGGATGAGCTGTACGACCATTTAGATGAGGCCGACGTCACCAAAGTGGACAAGCTGAACAACGACGCAATGATCTGGATGAACAGCACCATGAACCAGCAAAGCAAGCAGAGCCTAGCTATAGATCCCATCGTTAAAGTGAAAGACATCAAAGAGAAGACCAGGGTGATTCTTTGACTCACATGGCGCCCTCGTTGTGTTTCCGAGTCAGCGTCCAGACTCTTTCTAACACGGTTTTTGTTTGTTACAGGAGCTGTTTGCCGTTTGCAACCCCATCGTGACCAAGCCCAAACCAAAGGTGGAGGTCCCCAAGGAGGAAACGCCCGCGGAGCAGAACGGTCCCGTCGGCGGCCAGGAGAAGGCCCAGGAGGAAACCGCGGACAAGGGAGCAGCCGAGAACACGGGCAACCCGAGCTCAGAGACTACGGAGAGCAAGCCTGACATGGACCTGGACTAAAGCAGCCCAGAACGCCTCCTGAAGCAAAGCTGAACAGGGGCCGATTGAGTCAGACTGAGATGCGTTCCGGCGTTGTTTATCAGAGCTGGTGATGCGTTTCAGGAACTGCACTTTGACAGCGAAAAAGCAGGCAGGGCGGTGAGCACACCGAGCCCAGCTCATGGTGGCACATCTATCTGACATAGCATGCCCTCTCTCTTTCTGGATGACCTAAATCAAAAGCCAGCTGCAATTACTCTGTTTGACAATGAGCGCTGTACACATGATGGTATTTATTTCTGTTGTGTGCTCTGTAACTGTTCTGGTCTGTGTCACAACCTGGTTTTAATAAAGTGGTTGAAAATCTCTCTCAGCAGTAGCCCTGTCGTGTTTGTTTATTTTTTATCACCTACCATTCAGCACTTTACTTATAAAAGGCTTTATAAATAAAGTTATTATATATTATAAAGTGTTGTCAATGCTGAGATGATCTGTGTACCTGTCTGAGTGTGTGTACATGGTAAAAAAAAAAAGCCCTTTAAATTTTAACAAACAAACCAAGGTAATCTTATTTTAATCTTTAATCTGTTAATTCATACTCTCCCTTGGATGCGCAGTAGTGAACAATACGAACGTGAACTAATGCACACTCTAAATGACTCCTACACCAGATGCAAAACACAACATGATGCATGCTACCGTTAAAACATCCCACAGGAGAATGTGGAAATGCATTTCTTCAGCAGGAACTGAAGGGTCAGAGTTTGTGGGAAAGAAGGTGTACAGGACTGTCTCAGAAAATTAGAATATTGTGATAGAGTTCTTTATTTTCTGTAATGCAATTAAAAAACATGAAATGTCATACAATCTGGATTCATTACAAATCGACTGAAATATTGCAAGCCTTTTATCGTTTTAATATCGCTGATTATGGCGTACAGCTGAAGAAAACTCAAAAATCCTATCTCAAAATATTAGAATATTTCCTCAGACCAAGTAAAAAAAAAAAAATTATAACAGCAAAACAAAATCAAACATTTGAAAATGTCCATTAATGCACTCAGTACTTGGTTGGGAATCCTTTTGCACAGATTACTGCATCAATGCGGCGTGGCATGGAGGCAATCAGCCTGTGGCATTGCTGAGGTGTTATGGATGCCCAGGATGCTTCAATAGCGGCCTTTAGCTCATTTGCATTGTTGGGTCTGGTGTCTTTCAGCTTCTTCTTCACAATACCCCACAAATTCTCTATGGGGTTCAGGTCAGGGGAATTGGCAGGCCAATCAAGGACAGTAATGCCATGGTCAGTACTCCAGTTACTGTGAGAAGCTGATGTCGTCTCTTAACCACTACCATACTTGTGATTTAGTTTACTGAACCAAGCTGAGTGTTTTTCAAGGCTCAGGAAACCCTGCAATGTTTCGAGTTAATTAGACGATTCAAGTGATTAGTTGAATAGCCTACTAGTATACTTTTTCACGATATTCTAATATTTTGAGATAGGATATTTGGGTTTCTTAAGCTGTAAGCCATAATCAGCGATATTAAAACAATAAAAGGCTCGCGATATTTCAGTTGATTTGTAATGAATCCAGAATGTATGACATTTCATGTTTTTTAATTGCATTACAGAAAATAAAGAACTTTATCACAATATTCTAATTTTCTGAGACAGTCCTATATACTGTGAAAATAGTGTTAGAAAACCTTTTAGGAGGCTGAGAAGGTTCTGATATTGGGGTGGAGGTTCACCTTCCAGCAGGACAATGACTCTTAACATCTAGCCAGAGCCGCCATAGAAGGGTTTAGCTCAGCGGTGTCCAAAGAGCAGCCCCCCAACTCATGAACAATTTGGCCAGTTGATGCAGATGGAGACTTATATTTTCTAATAGAGCAAAATTGTCACAGACAAGATGAAGTGGGTAATCCAAAGTTTATTCAGAGATTACTTTCATCCATTTTTATTTCCAGCTGCACGGCACAGAAGGGGACTAATGTTTAAAATCGCCTGGTTGAGCGAACAGGCTGAAGGAAAAGTAAGCAGTGGTCTTTACCCACCTCTACAGACAATATAAAATCTTACTGCTGAAAAATATTTGGCTCAACACAAAGTATTTGACTTAATAACCCCAACTTCACATTCCTTTGAATTCGATAGTAAACAGGGCTTTCACTCAAATGCAGTCTTTGGTGCACCAAAACCCGCCCTTAATTCAGTTGTTAAAATTGGCTAAATACAGCAAATTTTCCAAATAATCTGGTGCCTACTGCTGAGAATAGAATAATTAAAATAAAATATTTTCTAAACAACTTGCAAGGACTATCTTTTAATAAGCAAAATGTGTGAAACCCTTTTCAAGTTTTGAATCTAGAAGTATTTACACTTCCAGAAAATCTGACTAATTTGTAAAATATTCCATAATTTGTGGAGCAGGTAAAAAAATAAACATCACTACATTATTTATTGGTAATTAAGTTTTGTTCTTTAAGTTATATATATATATATATATATATATATATATATATATATATATATATATATCAAAGCAAACTGATGTTCTGCAGACGCTCTCCATCCGATCTGACTGAGCCTGTGCTATTTTGAAAAAGAAAAAACAACCACAAAAAAAAAAGCAGAAATGGGTCCAACACATAAAATCCCATTAAAAATAAATTGTGGTTGGGACGTGCACAGACTATGGAAAACGTCAAGGGTTGCAATACTTTTAATGAGGCGCCAGAAAAGCGACCCTGTTGTGAATTGGGACGCTGCAGCTTTAAGAGTTTTGCTGGCACGCGGCTCACTCCGAGGAGGTCACATGATCCATCCATTCTTTTTCCGACTGACAACTGAAGACAGAGGTAAAGCGGGTATTTTTAATTCTAATAACTAATCCATGTCTGGAAATTAACTTTTTTCTCCCTAAGCGGACGTGATAAAGTCTTCAGGATACTTTTCCCCTACTATTTTTAAAGGAATCCATAGAGTTGGTATGTTGTTATATGATGGGCTTATCTTGATGAGTCTAAAGTCTGATTTAGGAGTGTTTGCAGAGCTGCTCAGGTTAGTCCATTTCCTACAGGTGAAACTGTCGCTGCTTTTTTACTCCTCCAGGACCATGAAGCTGATCATCCTGAATGACTACGACCAGGCAAGCGAGTGGGCGGCAAAGTACATCAGAAACAAGATTCTGCTCTTCAAACCGGGGCCCAACAAGTTCTTCACACTAGGACTCCCCACAGGTGAGAGGGAGCAGCCAGATGTTCGTGCTCTGCTCATTTTTGCCTCATTAAAGTCCCATTGTGAAGTGCTGGATCAGTCAGAGTGCTGTGGTTTGCCTCTTTCACCGCCCACATGTGCTGAGTCAGCAGCAAAGAAAAGGCCTTTTTGGTGAGTCTTCACCAGAATGCAATGACGGTACACAAAAGAAGAAAAACATCCACTGCAGATTTTGTTTTCCACTGGACAAAAGGTGGGAATTTTAGTCCTGGATGCAAAAAAAAAAAATGTTCCGTTGTCAGCTGCCCTGGAAATACAATACATGCTCCTCAAAGCAAAAAGTATTAAACCATGTATTTTGTATCGATAGGGTCTCAAGTCAAAGCTCGGAGACTATCATTGAATAAAATGGTTGGCAGGGTTAGAACCCATCAAATGTAAATTAGATTCAGTCTGAGTCAGAGTTTTCCACTTCTTGTCATGCTACGACCACAAGCTTTTAAAGGGGAATGAAAATTATCAGTGGTTAAGAAAGAAAATCAAATAAATAAATAAAAAAAAAATAATAATAATAATAATTATTTATATATATATATATATATATATATATATATATATATATATATATATATATATATATATATATATATATATATATATATATATATATATATAATCCCCATAGTATGATGCTTCCACCACCATGCATCAACATGGAGATGGTGTTTAGGGTTATGTTAATTTTTCCACCACATAGTCTTTGGCATGCAGACAAACAGGATTGATCAACAATGGCTTTTCCCAACCTGTCTGCTGGGTTCCTTGGTCTTCGTGATGCTGTTTGGCCCCTAATGCTTCTAGCAAAGCTTTAAGACCTCAGGAGGAGAACATACTGAGCTTAGCCCGCATACGGCTGGACTCTACTTACTAATTAGGCGGGTTCTGAAGTAATAGGTTACACTACATTTAGGCTGTTGGAGTAAGCGGCGGGGGGGGGGGGGGGTATTTCTAAAGGAAATATCATTACCATATGCATTTTTTTCTCTTCCTCCTCACAGCCACGCACTGCTTTGTGCTAAATCAAGTGAAATTTGTGGCTTTATTGTGGCAAAATGTGAAGAAAGTTGAACAGGTGTACATGGGTTTGCAAGGCCAATGTATTCTGGTCTAATTGAGGTCTTGCTTCAAAGCCTGCAAGGCTTTTGGTTTACCAGGTGCTTAAAAAACCCGAAGTTGTTGCTCACTGGTTGAACAGGCACACCATTGTGTGGTGGCTTTAGTACGTCACACAGGTGTCCCACACTGCAAAAAAGGGAGCTAAAAGTAAGGGAAATGTTCTTGATATGAGTGTATTTGTCCTGGATTTGTGCAAGTAAATGAGATTATCTGCCAATTGAGTGCATGTTTTGACCCTTTAAAATAAGATAATTCGCTATACTGAACTTAAAATAAGATGATGGAGATGAGCTGTCTTATTTTAAGTGCAAAAATCCTATTCCATTGGCTCATCATTTAACCTTGCCTGCTCAAATCATGGACAAATACTCTAATTTCAAGAAGATTTTACTTACTTTAATCCTCTTATTGCAGTGCAGGCTTGATTCCCGACCCCAGGACATTTACTGTATGTCTTCCCCTTCTCTCTCTCTCTCCTTCTCTGCCCTTCTTCCTGTTAAGCTACTAACGAATGAACGTCACGTTCAAGGGACTCCAACAGGGCAACATGGCATATGGATGTTTCTTTTTCTGCTTTCCACTGTGCCAGTTTGACAAATTCACCCCTTTCCTGCAGGAAGCACTCCTTTAGGATGCTACAAGAAGCTGATTGAATACTACAAGAATGGCGAAATCTCCTTTGAATTTGTGAAAACCTTCAACATGGACGAATACGTCGGTGAGTCCCGGTCTCCTCACGTGTCTCGGGCCTTTTTCAGAATTGCTCGGCAGGATTTTTTTCGAGGGAATGATTGCGACGTCACGTTGCAGGGCTCCCCAGAGATCACCCCGAGAGCTACCACTCCTTCATGTGGAACAACTTCTTCAAGCACGTCGACATACGCGCGGAGAACGCCCACATTCTCGACGGAAACGCCGCCGACCTGCAGGCAGAGTGCAGCTCCTTCGAGGACAAGATAAAAGAGGCCGGAGGGATCGAGCTGTTTGTCGGGGGTCAGGAGGGAACAGCGTTGACGGCAAACTACTTCACGCTCTTGTTTGACGTGTCAAGGTCGAGGAAGGATAACACGTTCTGTTGCAGGGATTGGACCCGATGGCCACATCGCCTTCAACGAGCCTGGGTCCAGCTTGGTTTCCAGAACCAGAGTGAAGACGCTGGCGAAAGACACCATCATGGCCAACGCTCGATTCTTCGATGGAGATCTCTCCAAAGTGCCCACCATGGCGCTGACAGTTGGAGTGGGCACCGTCATGGATGCAAAAGAGGTTAGGGGCCTGTTTTATGAAATGTTTATTTCAGGATCAGGAGAGATCGGCAAACACAAATAAGGACTCAAACACCGTTTCTGTTAGAATATAAGGCACACATTTATTATTCCCCACAGAACACAGCAACACAAAAGAGCAAGCACTTCGCACACGCAAAGTAGCAAGCACTTAAAGCCTGGCAAGCTTTCGAACAGGCGTGTTGTTCCATCTCTTTCTATGGTTAGGACTGGGAAGTCGGTCAGTCCGGTTAAAGAGCAATCCACGCGGCCGGGGTCCATACAACCCACGGCCGACTTCAACGACTGAGGGCGGTCCCCTCCTTTTTATACCAATAAACAAAGTATCAGATGGGAGGGAGAGTGGCCACTTCTCCCTCCCATCTGAGCTGTCCGTCCCGTTTCCAAAACAAAAAAACGTTCCCAGCATCTCAGCAGTGTGTGAAGCGAAATAATATTGCAAACTCAGATAATAGCGCAAATATAAGCAAAATGAGGAATACAGAGTCAGTCTTTCCCACAACACATTGTCATAGGTTCCCACCTCAAGTTAAAACAAGTTATAGCAAAATAACACATGTGGTTCTTAGTTTTATGTGAGCAACATAACAGGCACGAGCATATATGTTGCTCTTAGTTTAAAACTAACCAGTTTTTCCCAAAATACATTGTCAAAGAACAAAAATAATTCTTTAATATATCAGGGCCTCTTTGAGCGCCGCGTGTCCGCCATGCTGCTTGTGGTGGTCCTCCGTCGTGTTGCCGTCGACGATCAGCGACTAGGTTCTGCTGTTACGATGTGTGTTGATTCCTCACCGGGTCACATTTTCTCTCCTGTCAGGTCATGGTTCTTATCACTGGCTCACACAAGGCATTTGCTTTGTACAAAGCGATAGAAGAAGGTGTCAATCACATGTGGACGGTGTCTGCCTTCCAGCAGCACCCGCAGACCATTTTTGTGTGCGACGAGGACGCCACGCTGGAGCTGCGGGTCAAGACTGTCAAGTACTTCCAAGGTACGGCCAAACCACATTGCCTTTTACGCCTTTCGTGCATAGGCGGTCTGTGTTTGGATTAGAACAAATTACGGCCTTTGTTGCGTAGAAAAAGGGGACCCGCGTTGACTCTGGGGGAGCTGTAGAGATCCGCAGCTCGAGGCACCCCATTAATAAGAGTTGCCTACAAATGCACAGTATTTTGATCCCTTTGTTTACCGAGCATCTTTACTCCCTCTTCACAAATATGCCCCACTTTTTTGTGTTGGTCTACCATCCAAAATCTCAGTAAAATACGCTGAAATGTTACTAGATGTTTAAAAGTCTGATTCCTTCCAAAGTGCTTCACCACAAAATACACTGAATTTTGCTCGTTTTTTGCAGGGATGATGCATGTGCACAACATGCTGGTGGAAGCACTGCCATCACAACAGAAGAAGAACTGAAGGGACTGTGACGAATGAGGCGTTCACCATAAAAACATACACTCCAATCATTCCACGTACTCTTTTTATCTCCATCTAGAGATAGCGGTGAACATTCACATTGCTGATTCTAATGGTACAGTCCAGGCTGTCGGGTTTTAATAAATGCCCATGCAGCCTCCTGTCGTTTTTGTTCTTTGTAATAAAATGCTTGATTTAAATGATGTCTAGTGTGGCTTGGTTTTCCATCTGTACCTAGACCACATGACCACATAGCTAGTGTTGCCTTTCGGTGCTCCTCGTTGAAATCTGTGAGGACAAAAGCGGTCACTTTTTCTCAAAACTCAAGCTTATTCTTGATTTGCCTGTTTGTTTGTTTTTTTTTTCGTTCAAGAATATGTACTTTTGTCATTCTATATCCAAACATTTACATGCCTTTTTTTATCTACTTTTACTGATTATTACGACTGGTCTTCTACGGTTAAGTTGAGAGCTAGAGTTTCCTACGGCCCCTGAACGCAGCTCCAGAACCGTTCTCGGCTCTGAGGAGGAAGAAAGGAGATGGCCGACTAACCAGGAGGAGGAAACCTTCACATTTCTGCTTTTTTCGTCGGCATAATTCGTGTTCTTCGGGGCTATTTCCCAGTCTGACGCCGGAGGGGGACGTTCCAGACCATTTAGCTCCTCTTCCGCCATGGCAGAGCCGAACAGCAACGTGAGATACCAGGAGGTAGGTAACAGGTTGCTGGCTCGCTGGAACGCGGCTAGCGGCTAGCAGCTAGCTGTCAGAGAGCAAAGCGAGCCGTTTGTTTACGGGCAGAGGCCCAACATGACGATAAATGGTTTTAACTTTATATATTTTTATTTTATTTTTTAAAACAAAACGACGCACAGTCGGAGTCGCATAATGTGATTATTGCGGGAGAACGAAGCTAGCATGTTTTTTTTAAGCTAACAGCTTAGCTGGTCTAAAAAAAAAACACCAATGCAGTCCTGATTGTAACGTCAAGGAAACCGCATAGGAAATGCTACATAAAGCTGTTCGGAGCATAAAGGTTCCCATTACAATGCAGAGGGCGTGTATTTGCAGCGGCCCGGCCTCAGCTGTGATGCATAGATCTACGAGAAAATAGTCATTTGTATTTTTTTTCAGATCGTAAACTGAACTTTTATGTACAAAGATTGAAAGGCAAATAAGAAAGGACTTCCTTTGGAGTAAGATGCTCTGCTCATATAAATCGATCCCAGCAGCTTCTTTGCCTCTCTTGTACAGAAAGTAAACATGTTAACATCTGACACGTCCTGCTCCTCCAAGTGTTCATCGGCCGATGAATGGAAATCTGCACCAAGTGTTTAAGTAAACAATGGCTCTCTGGTTGCTGTATGCATGATAAAAAAAAGGAGCTGAGTCATGAGTTGATCAGCTGATGACTGATCCCTTCCCTTGCTTTGATATTCATTCAGTTTGGACAAGAAGAGACAGAAGGCAGAGAGCAGCCCAGCCTGTCCCGGCATGTGGGAGCAATAAGGGCTGGGGCGATGATCCTTCATGTTTATCCATGTTAAAACTAAGCAAAGAGAATAGATACGACGCAATAAGATTTATGACTTCAGACTCCAGCTGAAGATGTCTGCAGCACAAACACCCAAAACTATTAACAGCTTTGTTTGGCTTGTTACTTTTACTTTTTCCACTCTTGATCCCTTGTTGCAGTCCCAGCCACACAGTCTACTATCAAAAAGATTTAGATTGATTGTTTGTAGCGGCAATAAATGCCACATGATATGGCGACAACATTTTAAGTTCATACCACAGACACACACACACACACCAGCTGGTAGCAGGACGTGTTTACAATTCAATCACAGATGAAACGACATTTTGCTTTTGTGACGGTTCTCAAGACGAAGGAACCAGGAAGTGGTCCGGACTAAAAACTAAACAATTTGTCCGTTAAGGCTTCAAGCAATCCTGGATCTTCTCCGGATGGCTACAGTGTTATGATCAATATGAGAGAAAGAGAGCATTAGACATAATCAGCTTTCAGACGGTAAAAGTACGGTGGTGGTGTTTTTTTTTTTAATATTTTTTCTCCCCTCCTCCCAGATTCTTCGTAATTGCTCTCTAAGTCGGCATCGTGGTCTGCTTCATTCAGACTAAACGGCGCGTTGTCGTGTGTTCCCATTTTCAACAGCTGGTGAACGAGGAGGAGCCGGCCCAGCCGTCCCAGGAGAGCCCCGGGCAGGATGCACCGCCACCCTACAGCAGCGTGGCCGCAGCTAATGCAGGTCAGGATCGTCTCTGCTCTTTCCTCCAGCTGTCCGCCAACACCCTCTTTACGGCCTCGGCCCCCGACTGACGCCACCGTAGGATAAGTCGCCACCCTAAAGTGAAGGAGTTGTCCTTAAAACCCAAGGGCAAGCAAAAGTAATCATTAAACACGCCGTCTCTGGTCTAAGGCTAACCGTTCGGGCAAAGTGCATAAAGCTGAACTACAGTTCCAAGTAAAGGGCGTGGTGCTGTGGCAGCTCTGAAACCAGCATCAATAATTGAAATAAATTGTGCTTCATGACGTTACTATGATCTGAATAAATCAGAAGAGAGGAGGCTCAGATGTAAGGGTTCGATCTGGAGTCGTCGTTTGACACTTTTCTTGGCCCTCGATTGTGTAGAGGTAGTCCAGAGAAAGGTTAGTGTCATGTTTCTAATCTCGCATCTTAAGGGGGTATAGGTCAGCCGGTGCGTTGCGTCAGTGAGCGCAGCCTGGAGCTCCTCGCTGATCTGAGCCGTTCGTGCTCGGACCGCACAAAGGAGGACGACTCCTGGACGAGAGCCAGACGACCCGGATAGCAGTCGTGGCTCTGAGCGGGGAGCGGCGGCGCGTTGATGGACGGCTCCTCGGCTAACGCCGCTCTTCCTGCCGTAGCGTGTTCCCCCCCCGGGTCGGGCTGCCGGGTCTCTCTGCTGCTGCTGCTGCTTTCGTTTTCAGGGAGAAGTGAGAGAAGATTTGTGCGTGTGTCAGCGGCCGGCCCTAAACCGCAGCACCCTAATCAGTAACTCTCAGCTGTCGTTTGTTTAGATTTAAATTTTTTTTGTAGCAGAATAGTCCCTCTGCTGTAGAGCTGCCCTCTAAACAGTTAGTGTTGCATTGAGTCCATCTGAGCTGTCGCACACGTTGAGCTGCTCTTCTCAAAGGACCTAATGGAGATAAAGGCCTGGATTGCATGCAGTTCAATTGACTGAGTGCATGTTAATTACGTCTTTATTATTTAATTAGCATGGACAGTGCAAATATAACTGTGCCAGAGTTAGCCAACATGTCCTACGGCAGGTGATACAGTCCCCCAATAATTCATTTTAATTACCGTATTTATCGGACTAGAAGTCGCATCAATCAAAAATGTGTCATAAAGAGGGGAAAAAAAACATAAATGTCACACCGGATGATAAGTCGCATTTATTTAGAAATTTATTTCACACAATCCAAGTCTAAAAACTGACATTTAATCTGGTAAGTCAACTTATTCAGTTGCACAGCTGCATCCATAATCGGCTGAATAATATGAAGCATACCTGGGAGGCTGAATGACAACAGACCTGTAAGCTAGCGCTAGCTGTTATTAGCTTCAATAACAGGGTTCTGTCACAGTCTGGGCCCTTCTGGCTGCACCACTCAACGCCCCGCTGCGTGAATGCAGACTGAAACAGCGAAACAACATACGTACATGTGTTCAGTCTTTGTTGTTTAATGTTTTGATTAATTTTTAAGTGGTACAGGAGCAGCATATAGTTTTCACATGCCTAGAGCGCCCTCTTGTGGCTATAGATGCTAATGTTTACTACATGGTTCATGTTGTTCAGTTTGATTTACCATTTAAAATGATCATATAAGTCACACCTGACAATAAGTCGCAGTGTCGGCCAAACTATGAATAAAAAGTGCGACTTATAGTCCGAAAATACGGTAATTTAATTTATTGAAATAAATTATCGGCTCTCTGATTAGGAAAAAAACAACAACCTTCAACTAGATTTTTTTTAGTAGAGAAGAGGCTTATTACTATTGACTGATAAAATCTTGATATATTGATACATTTTAATGTATCTTATCACCATTGCATGCATGTAAATTGATGGAGTGCTAAAATAAAGCCCTTGCTGTTTTTACTACATCAAAGACTATAATAGTTCAGACATTTACATCATAAAAGGCAAGTAAAGGGCACTTATTTTTTAAAGATGTTTTATTTATGTTTTAGTACAAATCCACCCTACGGTGTGTCGGCACAAGCTGCAGAAAGAAAAGAAAAAAAAAAAACAATTGAAAAAAAAATGTGATCTAATTTGACCGTACAGTTGTAGGTGGAAAATTAACCTCTTCACGAGTTTTTGGTTGAAAAACTCTTTTCCTCGTTGCATCCACAGCTTTCTTCGAATACAAGGAGGACGGGGGAAGATTCCCCAACCCGCCGCCGTACAACGTCGCCACCACTTTACCTTCCTACGACGAGGCGGAGAGAAGCAAAGCGGAGGCCGGCGTCCCGCTGGTCGCCGGACGGGTCTCGGTACGTCTCTCCTCCTCTCTGCAAAGTTCTGAAGAAAGCAGGCGTGAGCCGAGGGTGATTGGAGCGGGATCTGCTGCTGCCGTTGCAGGAAGAAGACTTCGTGGCCAGAGAGGACTTTGAAGATGCTGACCAGCTGCGGATAGGAAACGACGGCATCTTCATGCTCACTTTCTTCAGTAAGAAGACGCCGTTTGCTTTTATTGCGAGACAGATGTAGAGCGAGGAGGCGTTGGGTCCCTGCAGCTGTCCAGATCTCTGAGGCTGTAAGCTGTCCTGAGCCCAGACCTGACCTGTCAGAGCAGCGGGTCTGTTCTGACGGCTGGCATCTGGAGTGTTTTTGACAGAAAGGGACTGGCTGATGTGATCTGGAAGCTCTGGCGACCTGTTTAACATCATAACGACAGAGATCAGAGACAACACGTTGATTAGTGGAGCCCCACATCCACTAATCCTGGTCCAAGTCGCCGGCTGGGCTACCCTAAGTGCTCCGGTTACATAAAGCAGGGCAGCAAACCAGGTTTCAGTCATACTTTGAAGTGCAACTGCAGCTTTTATCTCAGGAAGAGTAAAAATCCTGTCTCTAGTACTTTTTTAAGTTGTGTCTTTATCACCAGGAGTTTGTAAATTAATCCTCATTCTTAATGCCTTTTTTCCTCCTTTCCGCCTTTCCAACGTCTAATATTTTCCACTCCTTGTTCGTGCTCTAATGGATGCAAAATGTTCAGGCGAAGATTCCTCACGCTTGACCCGATTTTTCTGTCCCCCAGTGGCGTTCCTCTTCAACTGGATCGGCTTCTTCCTGTCGTTCTGCCTGACCACGTCGGCGGCCGGTCGCTACGGAGCCATCTCTGGCTTCGGCCTGTCCCTCATCAAATGGGTTCTCATCGTCCGGGTAGGAGATGTCTCTGTGTTCAGCAGAATTTGTTTTAGGGTTTGGGACGCGCCACGCGATCCGGCTCGCTGTTCAGAAAGCGGCGGCTCACACCAGTAATCCGTCTGTTCCTGCAGTTTTCCACCTATTTCCCCGGATACTTCGACGGGCAGTACTGGTTGTGGTGGGTGTTCCTGGCTCTGGGTGAGTGAGATGTTTTTAATTTTTTATTATTTATAAAAGTAGTGAAATCAAACGTCATGGGAATCAGGGTGCAGATTAATTTGGGACGATGGTTGTAAGACCGTGTTGATACCGACTGACCGTCATCACCTGTGGCTTTCAGGGCTCATGCTGTTCATCAGAGGCTTCGTTAATTACTCCAGAGTGCGTAAACTGGTCGACCCCGCCTACGCCAACCTCCCCAGGACAAGGGTGCTCTTCATCTACTAGAGGTGAGTTGATTTGGTGTCCACAGTTACTGCCCACCTACCCCCCTGGTTTTTTTTACTGCAGGGACAGAAACACCCAAAGTTTCTAGTATTTTTCTCTCTGAATAAAACCACAGGTTCTATTGGCTATTAGCAGTGCTGCTGTTAAAACTTCGTCCCCTTAGTTTTGTCAGTTCTGTGTGCTTTACGTCACGCGGTTGCAGGGCGAGGGATCTTTGACCGTTCCTCTTTCAGGACGTTGAACAATCTCTAGCTCCGCCCACCCTACGCTCCTTTCCTCTGCTATTCGGGCGTTTGGGCTGAGATTGCCAAGGAAGGAAGGTGGATTTTTGTCTGCCGGCTCCGCGTTGATCGATGCTTTGGATCAGTGTTCTTCTGAAGGGCCCAGTTAAAAACCTTTATTATGTAGGCAGGTTTTAGTGCTTATCTGACGGTGCTAAACCAAACTGCTTTGGAGATTTGTTTTAACCTCCCTTTACCACCCTGCTCACTGTGCATCTCAGCGAGACCGATAACGGCCCCCCCGTCCAGACCGGTGGCCTCTTTGTCCGCTCATATTTGTACCCCAGGGAGAAGGAAAATAACAGATTAGTAATTCAGAGTTCCTGGATGCAGTTTTCACCTTACAGTTTGAAGTGTACAATTAAAAATGCTTTAATTACCTTTTATTTTGAGGGAATTTGTACCATTTACTTCGGTGAGTTTGTGTTGTTTCCCCCTCATGGTCAAATGACAGATTGAACCTTCAATGTGAAATTCTTTTTACTGCAATGAAAGATTAATTATTTTTAAACGACTTTTGCGCTCGTTAACCAGGGCAGCCGCCAAACGAGCTAAACGGCGCATCCACTCCTCCACTGGGTAAAGCGCGTTCACATTAGGGCTGGGTATCATCTAGGATGAGCCGATTCGATACGATTCTCGATACATAGCTCAGCTTGATTTGATTCCAATATCGATATTTATTACTTTGAATTAATGCTCAGTGATTCAATCACCAAAATCAGCCAAATATTATGTTTATGTTCTATTTATTGATCACTGACATATTAACTGGAAAATAAAGTGCATTTGCTTCAATGCATTTAACGTGTCACAGAAACCAAAAATGTGCCCAAACATCTGATTTTAGGGACAAAGGAGCTTCTAAAATCCTGTCGGCCGTTCCACAAATTCGTCTCACTCGCTCTCCTTCGCTGTGAACTGTAATGGTTGCGCTGTAATAACGACCCTAGAGGTTGGGAGGTATATCGATATTGAAAGCCAGAATATCGATATTAAATCGTTTTTAAAAATATCGATATTAATCTTTATATCGATTTTTATGCACAGCCCTAGTTCACATGTCACGCCGTTTCTTTTCTCCTCCCATAAAGCTGCTGAAAGGTGCCGAGAGGAGACGGAGCAGGAAGGCGTTTCAGAGTCACGAGACGGGACTTCACCAGAAATCAGCCAGACGCGTCCTAGACGAGGACGACCTCAAGATGGTGGCTCATTCAGGAAATATCTATAGAAATATATCATGTGTTTTTTTTTGTTTTGACATTTTATCAATGGAACATGCTAAGCAGTAATAGTCCCTTTAGGTATTCATTAGTGGCTAATGTTAAGTGCTATTTACATCTGTCTGTAATGTAAGAGTATTGCCTTATATCATTTGATGGTAGCCTAGGAGCATGCCGCCAGGTTATTAATTAGAGCCAGGCTCATGTTGGCGCTGAAGATTGCCCCGCAGCATGCAGCACCTTCTGTAACATTCACTGCTAGATCACTTTATGGGTCCACTGGGTCTCTCTGAGTCTGAAATGTCAAGAGAGAGGCGCTCAGGATCCAGTCGGACGTCTTTTATTTCAATCAGCCGCTGTTCCCCTCTTCAAGCACAAGGAGGCAGTGTTGTCTTCGCATTCCCACACAGCTTCACCAGAGATGGAACCGAGAGAACCTGCTTGTAATTTGCGATCCAAACATACCAGAGCCACCTGTGTTTGTCGAGAGGTTTCTGTTTAACGATTGCCGCGGGTTAATTTGGGTAAAAATTATCCGAACCTGGAAGCAGGATTAACCTTGTTATAAGAATCGCAGCCTCCATTTTCATTTGAGCCCGACCGACATCCAGATCTCTGAGCGGCTCCCTTGACAGTGCTGAGTTTTGGCAAAGAACCAGATTTTCTTTTTTGCCTCAACATTTAATTGACAGATGCAGAGATTTTTTTTTTTTTTTTTTTTCTCCCCAACTTTTACCGCACTGTGTCAGAAGTTGGTATCGATTGTATCAAAGGATTTTGTTTTCCAGCTGCACTTTTGAGTAAAACCCAGAGGATGCTCCCTGTCCACGCTGACCGGTTTGGATCATCAGCTTCATTCTTTCTGCCAGTTATGCTTGTTTCTGTGTGACGTAGCGCTGAAACTTTGGGGTTATGTTGTTATGTAACTGTACAGAAAACATATAGTGTTAAATAAATGTCACTTTCAATGCGTTTTCTGGTTCGTCTCGTTGTTTTTCTATGTTCTCCCACCCGTTAGCACAAGCATCTGGTGTCCCCGCCGAGTTCTGGTTCCTGTTCAGATAAATCTACCGGATCTACTTAGAACACGAACTGTGCTGAAGTTTCACTGGTTTTTATTTTATTTATTTATTTTTTTTTTACATAAAGCTACATCTCCAAGCAGCCAGAATATCAGTCAAAAGGTATCAGTTCCATACATACATGTATTGCATGCACAAAATTCAAGTATTTGATTGTTACCTGCTTTTTGGCTTACGTCTAACGAGAATCAGAATATTACATGAGAGCGTTAGCAGGATTTTAATACAAGAGATTAAGACATGAGAGATTAAGACATGATCTACTGAGAAGTAAATTCACAGAATATGTGGCTGGGGCTCCTTTTGCATGATTTACTGCAGCAGGACAAGGTTTGCTTCAGCTTTTTCGGCACTGCTGGGTCTGGTTTGTCTCATCCTGCTCCTGAAAACCCTCCGTAGATTGAGGTCCAGGTCCGGTCCGTTTGTTGGCCAATCAAACACAGTGATGGGTCATTAAAGCAGCAGTCTGGGCCGATGCCGGCTCCTGCGTAAAAACACACTGACATCTCAATATAGCTCATCAGCAGAGGGAATCACGAGGTTCCCTAAAATGTCCCGGTAGATTGCTACAGTGACTGGAAGCCTGATCAAACTGGACTTCAAGCAACGTGGACTTGGTGCCTCTGCAGACCTCCAGGATCTGGGACTGGGATTTCCAGGTTAAATAAGTTTTTCATCTGAAAAGAGGACTTTGGACCGTCGTCGTTTCACCTGAGCGCTGGAATGACGCTTCTGCTAAGGCTCCCGGTTCAGGAGCTGCTGAACAGAAGGGCCGATAAATACAGCTGTAGTGCACAGGCTGCAAATCTCTTTTAGAGTCTTGAAAGGCAAGTGGTCTAAAACTGCAATCCTCCAGGGCCAGGGTCCTGCGACCTTTTAAACATGACCCTTGCTCTAAACCAAGAGGCCAAACTGGCTCACTAGCAGGCAATGAAGCTCTACAGAGCTCTGCTGATGTTGGGGGCCGGTGTGTTGAAGCAGAGACGCATCTAAACGCATCAGCCCTCGAAGGCTGGAGTTTGAGGCCGCTGGCCTGAAGGCTTTGGTAGTCCCCGTCACACTTTTTCCTTCCACTCAACTTTTCACGCAAAACGCTCTAACCCTTCTTTCGCAATGAAGTTTTGCGGTTGGCCCTCCTTGCTGAGGGTGTCAACCACTTTCTGCTGGATAACTCTCAGGGAGGGACTTCCCTCTATGCAGGCCATACATGATTTATTGATTGCGCTCTCATCTGATATTCAAATTCTGGGGTTAAAATGTTTTTTGTTTTTTTTTGTTTTTCCATTAGCTGTTAGTTGGATAGCTACTTCGGGAAGGCCGCTCACGTGTTAGTCGTCAAAAGAAGGCGAAGGATGCGGCTTCATTCACGTTAAAGACGAGCTCTAGAGGTCAGCCGGTCCTGCATCACTTCCTCACGTCTCCTCACTGGAGAGGCTCCTGCGTTAAATGCCCCGCTGTCTTCAGTCCTGGGAGACCTCCAGCTGTCTGGGGATGAAGAAGACGGCCTTCTGTCCGATGTGGGTCCTGGGGCCCAGCTTAGTCCTGCCGTTTTTCTTCAGGCCGACGTACCAGTTGCTGTCCTGGTATTTCTGAGACTGGTACGTGTTGTAGTGGTTCTCCTCCAGCTTCTCCAGGAAGTAGCACTCGTCGTTTACTGTGGCCTGACGACAGAGAGAGAGAAAAGCAAACAAGACCGTTTACGATACAGGGTTCAAAGGAGGGAGTGTGATGCCGAGCGGGTCTATACGATAAATGATCGGCCGCAGCCACTCACTGAGGCGTACAGACGGCCCTCAGCACTCATGGCCAGGTATCGCTCCGCCGCTGCTCCCAGGATAACCACAACGCCTCTGGCCACAGCTTTGAGCTTTAACACAGCTGGGGGGGGGGGGGGGGGGGGGGGGGGGGGGACAGGGGACAGGTGAGAGATAAACCGATCCAAGCATTAGGCTGGTTTAAATCTTATCTGTCGGACAGATTTCAGTTTCATCATGTTAATAACAAATCTTCTTCAAACTCTAGGGTAACTTGTGGAGTACCACAGGGTTCAGTCCTTGGACCAATTCTATTTACTATATATATGCTTCCGATTGGCAAAATTATCAGACAGCATGGGATTAATTTCCACTGTTATGCTGATGACACTCAGCTATATTTATCCATAAATCCTGATGAATCCAATCAATTACTTCGACTGCAGTCATGTCTTGATGACATC
The DNA here is from genome assembly GCF_011125445.2 of Fundulus heteroclitus. Lineage (NCBI taxonomy): Eukaryota > Metazoa > Chordata > Actinopteri > Cyprinodontiformes > Fundulidae > Fundulus > Fundulus heteroclitus. The sequence continues at coordinate 24,414,504 of NC_046383.1, read as the reverse complement.
AAAATCTGGATGACTTTACATTTCCTGCATTTAAATTCTGACAAGACAGAAGTTGTAATCTTTGGACCAGAGTCCTCAAAAAATAAACTTCTTAACCAATCACTTAATCTGGGTGGCATTAACCTGGCCTCTGGTAATAAAGTAAAAAATCTTGGTGTTATTTTTGACCAAGGCATGTCATTTAAATCCCATATTAAACAGGTTTCCAGAGTTTCCTTTTTTCACCTCCGGAATATCGCCAAAATTAGAAACATTCTGTCCAGGAGTGATGCTGAAAAACTGGTCCATGCATTTGTTACTTCAAGGCTGGACTATTGTAATTCTTTACTATCAGGAAGTCCACAAAATGCAGTTCGAAGTCTTCAGCTGATTCAAAATGCTGCGGCAAGAGTTCTGATGAAAATCAACAAGAGAGATCATATTTCTCCAATTTTAGCTTCCCTTCATTGGCTTCCTGTTAAATCAAGAATAGAATTTAAAATTCTCCTTCTAACGTATAAAGCCCTTAATAATCAAGCTCCATCATGTATCAGAGCTCTGATTACCCCGTATGTTCCTAACAGAGCACTTCGCTCTCAGACTGCAGGTCTGCTGGTGGTTCCTAGAGTCTCTAAAAGTAGAATGGGAGGCAGATCCTTTAGCTATCAGGCTCCTCTCCTGTGGAACCAACTCCCAGTTTTGGTCCGTGAGGCAGACACCCCGTCTACTTTTAAGAATAATCTTAAAACTTTCCTTTTTCTCAAAGCTTATAGTTAGAGTGGCTCATGTTACCCTGAGCTACCACTATATAGTTATGCTGCTATAGGCTTAGGCTGCTATAGGCTTAGGCTGCTGGAAGACATCAGGGTCTATTTTTCTCACTCTACTGAGTTCTACTGTTCTCCAGTTTTGCATTGCATTGAAATGACTGTTGTCATTTCAGCTTTTAACTTTTTGCTCTCTCTCTCTTTTATCTTCATAGTAGGTACACCTGATCTGATGTTCTGTTAACTGTGACATCATCCAGAGAAGACGGCTCACCCGCTACTACCATCTAATGTAGAACAGATTACTAGATCAATGTGTGCTTCTGTGCTTTTTTGTCTCTCTTGTTGTGTCTCTGTTCTGTCTTCTGTAACCCTCAGTCGGTCGAGGCAGATGACCGTTCATACTGAGCCCGGTTCTGCCGGAGGTTTTCCTTCCCGTTAATGGGGAATCTTTCTCTCCACTGTCGCTTCATGCTTGCTCAGTATGAGGGATTGCTGCAAAGCCATGGACAATGCAGACGACTCTCCCTGTAGCTCTACGCTTCTTCAGGAGTGAATGCTGCTTCTCAGGACTTTGAAGCAATCAACTGGGTTCCCTTATATAGGAAATTTTTGACCAATCTGTATAATCTGATTGAATTTGACTTTGGAAAGTGTCTCGAGATGACATGTTTCATGAATTGGCGTTATACAAATAAAATTAAATTGAATTGAATAGATGAACCTGGATGCCACTCCTCACCGGATGCAGTGAGATCTAAAGAAGTCTGCAGCCACAGGTCCACTCAGGAAGCTGTCGCTATCATGTTATAGGCCAAATGAATAATTTATCTAGTAAGCATCACTATATAGCTTCAGAGATGGAAATAATCTATAAGTCATATGTGATTATTTTATTTTTAGCTCATTATATATATATATATATATATATATATATATATATATATATATATATATATACACACACACACTAATGTCAAATGATATGAAATAAAAAAGGATACGTGTTGATTGCTGTGTTGGTGATTTCCTTAAAATTGGGCTTTTTCCAGAGTGGATTAGGCTACTTTTCTCCCCTCACAACACTACACACAAAGTCAAGACTGTAATATTTTTGCTAATTAATTAAGAGGATAGACAAAAAACAAAAGAAGAAAAAAAAGGTCACATATTTCCAGGCGTTTACGTTGTTTAAGCACCTGGGGAATTCATTTATAATCTCAGGGCTTGCTCAGCTACATAGATACCCCATTCGTCCCGCAGATCGTCTCAAGCTCAGGTTGGATGGGCAGCATTGGTTGATGACTGTTTACGGTCTTTCCAGAGATGAACTTGATTAAAAGTCTGGACTCCAGCCAGATGTTCCCGACGTCTCTCCTTTGCTGTGTTCCTCGGGTCTTGGTCTGAGGTCCAGGCATGGGCGTAGGTTTGATTTCAACTTTGGTAGGGACACTACTGGTCTCAAGTTTCATTGGTTTGATGTCATTGGTCCTACGCAATATGCATGCCCCTATTTTTTTATACTTGACGTGAGCATCAGGGGACATTTCGTTTAAAGAGAAAAGCAGCATTTTTTGCTACATTAATACTAATTTTATAAGCACTATATATATTGTATATAAATAAAAAGCTGCTCCTTAATTTGTAATTAAAATAAATTAGACATCACCTGAAGCTCTGAAGGGCCAGCTGCTTCACCTCCAAGCTGCCCTGCATCATTATTACTGGATATCTGTGTTTCCTGGCTATAATCATATAATGTTACTATTATACAAGTGTGTTTTTAGTATTAAAGGATTAAATGTAACACAACCTTTTATATCATCCTATGATACTTACTGAGTGTTAAAATAGCTCCTTATGTCTCTTTTCATTTTTGGTGGCATCATCTACAATCACAACACTAAGCATGAGCCTAAGTTTATTCAAATATAAAATCGCTTCTAACAATTATTAAAATAAAATATAATCTTATCCGTAATGTAATAATATCCAAAATAAACAGCCAGATTCAAGCATTTTTACCGGACACTAATGTTTGTACTAATTTACTCATGGACTGTCTGGAAATCTGTGTAAAATCAAACCAATGTGTTCCTCTGTTTGTACTTTATCCTATTTCCAAAAGTAGAAATAATTAAATAGCACTATTATTATGTGGAACCCTAATTATGCTTTCTAAACAAAAATAGCAATGTTTAGGCACCATCTCGTATTGTTATACTCTATAAAACGAATAACACCTGCTATTTATATCTGAACCACCTTAAAGGGATTTTTTGAAAGCTTACATTCTTTGCTTGTCGATTTTTCCAGCAGTCTTCAGAACTCCTGCCTGACACTGAATATTTTTGTTGATAAAATGTATTATACTTCAGAATTAAATATTATTTTAAGATGCTAACGTTGGTTACTTACATTTCTTAAGTTCCACAAATGAAAACTACTCTCTCCTGCTTCTTCTATCGCCTGTTATAGCTTGGATAATTTTTTTTTTTTAATTGAGACTAGTTTCGTAGTCTAATATTTGTTGTAGTAACCGCAGTATTCTAGTGTGAATTAAATTTAAATTTCGCGCTGCAAGCATGCACGCGCATGCACGCACTAGAAAACAGCCAACCAGGGAGAGAGAAGGCGGGACTTAAGGCAAAACAACCAATGAGAGTGGAGTTAAACAGCACACAGCACAGTTACGTGCGCTGCTAAGTGAAAGCGACAGAAAAGACCGACTGGACACGCAGGCTGGCAGACGGAGCTGCAGCAGCAGCCGCCGCCAAGCAGCGGAGCTGCGAGAGGAAAATAAGCGACTGCTGTAACAACGATGTATTTTAAATTATAAACATGTTATTCACATCGAATTATTGGTAGGGACATGTCCCTATGGTCCCTATACAAACCTACGCCCATGGGTCCAGGGTTCTCTATAAAGCACCCTCTATGTAGACCGGTCGCCCGGATCATCACCACAGCATGATGCTGCCACCACCTTGCTTCACAGCAGGGATGATTTCAGCCAAGTCATGAGATTTGCAGTAGTTGTTTCCCTCCCCAGACATGGCAGCTGCAGTCTAGGCCAAGAAGGCAGTCATGTTCAAGCCCTGATTTCCAGAGGTTATATTTGTTAAAGAAATTGAAAAAAACACAAATCATTTTCCCAGCTATGCACCCACGTTGTGTTGGTCTATTCTCTAATATGAACATAAAAGACACAAACTCTGTGGATGAAATGGGAGAAAATATTTAAAAATAAACTTTTTTTTTTCTTTTTAAGAAGGACTTTCAAATAATGTTCTTTTGAGATATGTGCAAAATCTTTATCTCTCTAATAAAGACATTTACCATTTTTTTGTCCGTAAAGCAGTTCTGCTCTTTGGTTTCTGCTTTTGGGTTGGATGCAGCCAAACAGAGAACACATTGTTTCTTTGCGACCAAAGATCCAATTTAAAAAGGGCTTGAAGTTGTAACCCCCCCCCCCCCCCCCCCCCCACCCCGCTTTTTTGGCGCAGGTCATTGTTAATCTCCTAAAGCAAATAAACAGGCTGAAAATGTTCAGGCAAAAAGGAACGAGTTCTAAGAATGAGCAGGAATTGATCACCTTCGACGGAAACAGACGACAGACATCCAGCGAGAGAGGAAATTTATTGTTCAGTAGCGCTTTAAAAAAGATTGCCAGACCCTGTGGACGTGTACCGACGCATATTTGTTGCCTCCACCAAAAAGCCTTTAACCTGAATAAATTTATTCAGAGAGAGGACAAACAAAACTCAAACATTAAAAAGTTTTTTGAACTAAATCTCCATCAGCACAATTACTGGAACCTCTACGAATTCCTTTAATATAAATGTAAATGAGGCAATATTCAGCATGGATTTCACTTTTTAAAACTTGATCGGTGTGTTGGAACAAAATAACAACTGTGATCCATAACCAAATGGGTATAATAAGGCAACGTGGGCCATTTCTTTTAGCCGTTTCCTTTGGCGCACGCACCCATTTATCCCACCTCCAGGCACAGTGAGGAGGAGGAGGAGGAGGGGAAAGGAGGTAAAAGCAAATCTCCAAAGCCGTAAGAGACCGGCGGCATAAAGCGGTACAATGGGCTCACAGAGTTCCCACCACAGCCTTTGATTTAGAGACGATCCACATGCCATCTGGTTAAAAAGAAAAAAAGCCTTTTGTTTCCAGCCATAACAAACAGGGACGAGTTTCCTGAAGTTACCGAGTCTTTAACTTGGACCCTCTGCTCTGTGCGGATGAACCTGAGGTCGGGTTTTTCCCACAGAGGAACACTCCAAGTGGGTCTGGTTGTTAAATAAAGGGCGAACATGTGGAAGGAAGGGTGGCTCGTGCCCACAGTTAAGCACGGTGGAGGATCTATGATGCTGTGGGCCTGGTCTTCTTCCAAAAGCTCAGAGAACCTCTTGGGCTTTTCAAAGATAATTCTGGTGGCCTCTTCCAGAATCTTTTTTTTTTTTTGCCAAATCAACACATGGATGTTTGAACCACCTCCCACCACCATCTCAGTCCCCTGACCTAAAAGCTTCAGACTCTTGGGTTAAGCTGAAGACTACTGAGATCATCCTCCTCCTCTCTCTGTGCTCCAACCTTGAGACATCTTATGGGGAGAAGACTAAGCGCTGCTCTGTTGGCAAAGTGAAAAATAGTTACTTATATATATAAAAAAATTACTTACGCCCAGGACCCACTCAACTAAATAAATGTAAAAGCCTGACTCTTCTTCAATTTGCCTGCTGCAATGAGAGATGAACCTGTGTTAGAGGAGAACACAGCTGAAGGTCTCCTAATTTAGGGAAGGCAAATTTATTTCTATGGCACATTTCAGTACAAAGACAATGCAAAGTGCTTTACATGATTAAACTATAGGAAAATAAAACAGAATCAAAGCAAGTTGGAATAAAACGTAGAAAAACAAAATAAAACATGGCTAAATAGAAATTAAAAGCAAATATTAAAAACAGTTGGAATACAAACTTAAACTAATGATGTTTCAGTAAAACAGTTTAACTAGAACAAGCGAAGGCAATCCTAAACAAATGGGTTTTTAATCTTGATTTAAAAAGAACTAAAAAGCACTTTTACAGTTTTTTGGGAGTTTGTTCCAGATAAGCGGAGCATAGAAACTAAATGCTGCTTCTCCTTGTTTAGTTCTGGTTCTAGGTATGCAGAGAAGGCTGGAGTTAGAAGACCTTAGTGGTCTGGAGGGTTGATGTACTGATAACAAGTCTGTGATGTATTTAGGTACTGAGGGTTAGGTAAAACATAGTGACAAACATCAGAAATACATCAGATAAGAGATAACATCTAATAAAATGCTTGTTTGTTAAAATAGCAATAGGTTTAAATTGTGCCTAATTAGCCAAAAAAGTAAATCGGAATACGGAATATGTTGACGTCTGTTAAATTAAGGTTATCTTTTTTAATATTATTATTATTTCCGCTGACGACTCCTGTTGACGTGACTTCAGTTTGACGTTGACATTTGTCTGCTGTTGAAAACAATCCGTTTATGAATTTGCTCTAATGACAGCTCGATTTTAAAAGTAGGCCATCTGTTCATGATGTTTCAGTAAAAGTAGCCTGTAAGATGGAAATATTTGGATGGGTATTTTATGAATAGGACTTTTTATTAATGTACTTTACCCATTCAAGGGGGATGCTCACATTGAATGAATTTGCAAACCCCTGTGTTAAGCCATTCAGGGATTTAGTTATGACCCTTTCGCAGGGCCTTGTTGGGAAGGCCGGTGTTATTATTATTATAACTAGTTTACCTTAAAACACCCAACTATTAACTGTTTGGACCCCGCCCTCCCTCCTCCAGGCCTTTTGAAGCCCAGCCAGCCAGGCTGCTGCAACATTTGCTCCTCTAACAGTGGTCTGTGGGTCCTGCTGCAGCTCCACCATGCAGAGGAAGTGGAGGCGTCATGTTGCAGACCTGTGCGGGCAGGAAAAAGCGCAGTGTGCAGCAGCAGCAGCAGCAGCAGCCTCACTCACTGTGAACGTCCCCTTCGTCCCTCTGGCCCCACACCGAGCCGTCGGCCAGGACCTGCAGGTGGTATCCGCCGTTCATGCAGTACAGCCGGGTCGGCCGCCGGTAGTCCCGCAGCGCCGGGCCGCCGTGATCCTCGGCTGCGAGCGTTTCTCCATCCGCCATCATGCCGGGCTGGGGCTCGGCAGGTGGGGTTTAAACAGGTGCGGGTGGGCGAGGGGAGGGTGGTGAGCTGCGCGTCCTGCTGCGGTGATGGTGGTGGTCCAGTGTTTGGGTCGTCGTGCACGAGCGAGACTGGCAACCTGCGCGCTCCCGCCCCCCGCTGGCTGGCGTGAATCAGCTGAAATATCAGGTTTCCCTACAACAGCTCCATGAACACATGTTGCAGGTCAGCGCTTCAGCTTCGTGTCGGGATTATCTACAGGTGAGGATGTTACAGGCCGGCAAACAACCCAGCAGGCTGCTTCACAGCCACGCGTGTCAGGTGGAGGGGGACAGGGCGGCGGTGAGTCTGCAGGCAGGCAGGCAGGCAGGCAGGCGCCACAGGCACTGATGGACGGCAGGTTGGACGCTATAAGCCACCAGCAGATGTTTAATCCAGATGTTTTCATTAGAACCAGCGAGGGATGTTTCAAAATGACACTAGAAGTTGACAACTTCTCACATTCAGCTTATCGATCACTAAATAAATAGCGTTCCTTTACAGGATTTAAAAAAACGATATATATATATATATATATATATATATATATATATATATATATATATATATATATATATATATATATATATATATATATATACACACACACACTGTATGAGCTGAGAACCAATTAACTCCTTGCATTAAGTCATCAGGCCTTAATATGTATATAGTTTCAGTGGCTAACAGAAGTATTCACACCCTAAATGCTTCCTCATTCCTCACAGTCTACAGTTGGTTGTCATATAATTAGAATATCATGAAAAAGATGATTCCCCCCCACCCCCCCGTAATTCCTTTCAAAAAGTGAAACTTGTATATTATGTTCATTTATGACACAGACTGATAGATTTTTATTTATTTATTTTAATTTTGATGAATATAACTAATGAAAACCCCAAATTCAGTATCTCATAAAATTAGAATGTTGTGAACAGATCCGATATTGAAGACACCTGGTGCCACACTCTGATCTGCAAATTAACTATGAACACCTGCAAAGGCCTTTAAATGGTCTCTCAGTCTGGTTCTGTACGCTACGTATGCAACACACGGTTTCAGCTGTCGCATTCCTGGTGCCAAGCCACTCAGAAGCGTCTCAACTGGGCTAAATACAAAAAGGACTGGACTGCTGCTGAGTGGTCCACAGTTCTCTGATGACAGTAAATGTTGCATTTCCTTTGGAAATCAAGGTCCCAGAGTCTGGAGGAAGAGAGGAAAGGCACAGAATCCATGTTGCTTAAGGTCCAGTGTGAAGTTTCCACAGTCAGTGATGGTTTGGGGCGCCATGTCCTCTGCTGGTGTTGCTCCACTGTGTTTTCTGAGGTCCGAGGTCAATGCAGCCGTCTACCAGGAAGTTTTATGCTCCCTGCTGCTGAACAACTTTATGGAGGTGCAGATTTCATTTTCTAACAGGACTTGGCACCTGCAAACTGTGCCAGAGCTACCAGTACCTGGTATAGGGACCATGGTATCCCTGTTTAACCCTATAGAAAATCTCTGGGGTATTGTGAAGAGGAAGATGTGATACGCCAGACCTAACAATGCAGAAGAGCTAAAGGCCTCTATCAGAGCAACCTGGGCTCTCATAGCACGCCGTGCCACACTGCATTGCTGCAGCAACCCAGGGAAAAGGAGCCCCAACTACGTATTGAGTGCTGAAAATGTTAAATACTATATCTATCTATCTATCTATCTATCTATCTATATAATCAGTCTGTATGTTATGAATAACGTAATATACAAGTTTCACTTTTTCAATGGAATTACTGAAAACAAAAATCAACTTTTCTTTTAAATATTATTCTAATTATATGACCAGAACCTGTATACCATCTACATCTAGGGGCGAAATGTTTTGTCCATTCAAACAGCTCAGGCTCACTCAGGCTGGATGGAGAGACGCTGGATCTAGACTGTGACTGGGCCATTTTGACAGGTGAAAATGCTTTGGTGGTACCCATTGTAGCTCTGGCTCCAGTGGGTACCACCCTCAAACTGACAAAAGTTCACACGAGCGAGCAGAAATGGGTCCACACCACAGCGGGAGCGAGGCCACAAGCGCACAAAGGGCGTACAGTCAAGTGTGTATTATATTGGGGCCTGCACGTGTAAAGCATCAAAAATGCACGTGGAGAGTCGTTTATACACGTGTGAATTAAACAAAAATGCTTGTATGAGTATCTATTGGGTGTGTTCCCTTTTGGTTCCTCCCACAGTCCAAAAACATGACTGTTCGGTTAATTGGCCTCTCTAAATTCTTAGGTGTGAGTGTGTGCATGAATGGTTGTTTGTCCTGTTTGTCTCTGTGTTGCCCTGCAGCAGACTGGCGACCTGTCCAGGGTGAACCCCGCCTCTCGCCCAGTGAAACACTGGAGATAGGCACCAGCACCCCTCATGACCTCAGTAGGAATAAGCATGTAGGAAAATAAATGGATGGATGGTTCCCTTTTGGCAGAATCCTGAGTCCAAATGCCGTAGTGTACTGATACAGAGATTAAATTACACACAAGTGGATTGACTGGATGGAATTTTATTTAGGGGTATTTGACTAAAGGGGGTTTAAAAGAAAAGACATGCCAAACTACTCAGATTTCTATCTGCCAGACAATTTGAAAACCATGCATCGTTTTTCAGCACTTCACAATGCTCTACCTAATACATATATACCTAAAATATTAGAAATACATTGAATCTGTGATTTGTATGAGAAAATTAGAAAAAAAAGTTCATGGGATATAAATATTTCCACAAGATATGAGTTGCTTCTCTTACCTAAACCTTTCTTTATCAAAGATATTTAACAAAAGATTATGCTCGGTCTTCCAAAGGATTAACTGGTGTGTGTGTTTGGTTTTTACCTAAAGAAACAGACACGATTCTGACTGGTTACCTGTTTTTATGTTTTGCTTCTTTAAAACGTGCCGAGGTTCAGTTTCTGCGGATCCAACCAGGCGTCAGATGAAAAAATAAATGATCTGATCAGCCAGAAGTGGAACCTTACCACGAGCCGACCACGTCCAACGCTCAGAGTCACGGCGCTAACGACAGAAGCAGCACACAAACACATATGGTTCGACCTTTAATCGATAAGAGGAAAAAGATCAACGAGTCACGCTACAGAGGAGAAATAATACAGAGGGTGGGTACTGAAAAACCATCTGAAGACAAATACACCACATGTTCTTTACAATGGATTATATGTACATATTAAACTTGTTTTAAGCAAAACAAACCAGGGAAAAAAAAAAAAAAAAAAGTTTTTTTTTTTTTTGATTTTCCGAGAAAACATACACCAGTGAAACGTGATCCGCCCTTTGTTAGTCTCAATGTCTCTGTCTGCATATGTTTTATACAAAATAGACTTTCAAACAATATTTGGGTAGTGCAATTTCTTAGATTCAAGCTGGTTGATTACTTTCACAAACAGTTTTGTGTATGAAAAAAAGCCCGAGTCCTATCCTATTCACAGTATTACACAATTTGACCAAAGACTTGTAAAAAAAAAAAAAAGAAAAAGAAATAAAAAGAAATAAGGGGACAAATAAAAATAAAACCTGCTTAGAAGACCTGTACATTTGTCATGTCGGAGCGTCGTCGCTTACGCTGACATTATGTGTAATCGGTCACCTTTGGTCACCTTGTACTCAAACACCAAACGGGTGGTTTGTGTGAGTCTGATTACAATTTTCCTGAATATTCCCCCTCCCCCCCAAGAAAATCTGGCCTGCAGAGATAAAAGGTAGAAGTGAAATCCCCCTGTATGAAAGTTAGCTTATACTGAGTTAAAAAGTATGACAAAAAGGAGGTGACGGTGATAGATTATCTGTCCTTTCTATTGCATATTCAGTTGTGCGCAAAAATGTATAGGAAAGTAAACAGGATACATTTTTGGGCATGATGAGGCAAGTGTGCGATTTCTTCCATATATTCTTATATATATTTATATATACGTATATCTATCTCTTTCTCTCTCTCTCTCTGTCTATATATATATATATATATATATATATATACTTGTAAAGATGACGAGTAGCAGCAGAGATTTGAATACACTGAATGTGAAAGTAACCCTCTAACAGGTAGCGAGGATGGTTTTTCATCTATTCTGGTTAAACCTCAAAGAAAAGCAGAAAGTTTGTCAAGAGTCTACAGACGTATGAGCGGCGGAGGCAGTTTCCTTAAAAAAAACAAAAAAAAAACGTTGCACATCTGTCAACTGATTTTTTTTTTGTCGTTTGTGTTTCTTAAAACAATAAACCACCATAAAACACAGCAGCGGACGCGTACGTGCGAAGCTGTCGTATGCTTTCGGTTCGCCACACCCGTAACGGGAGGCGGACGCTAACCGATAGCATGTGGATCACATCATCTGTTCTGTTTTTGTTTTGAAAACCTGAGCTCTGGCGCAGAGTAAAACATATATAGGTACTTTTTTTTTTCTTTCTGTATTTGGGATAAACATTTAAAAACAGTACGCTTTGCCATATTTCATATTCATATATAAAAGTGAGCACTTGACATATTTCGTTTCTTTCTGACAGCTCACGACATATCATCTACCAATAACAGTTCATACCTAATTTATTAATAACTCTCTATATATCACATTCATAGTAAAACCTTAAAATAAAATAGAAATAAAAATAGATGGGGAGTTAGGAGACACACACACACACACACACACACACACACAGACGACAAGCTACACGAATTAGATGACAAATGCTGCAACGCACTAATCAGAGACACTGAAGGACCCCCACCCCCCCATTTACTGCGTGGGACTGTAGGTCAGGCAGCTCAGAACTTCTTTCCTCCTTCCACCAGATAAGTGTTTTAATGCTTGGACTTGTGTGATAGTAAAAAAAATACTGACCAACTTCCAGCATCCCTGAAAATAGACAAAAAACAGGAGTTTGGCACTGAAAAAAAAAAAAAAAAAAAAACGGTTCCCAGAGAATAAAAAGGATCAGTCCTGCCCGGCTCCCGAGACAGTAATAGGACTGTTTTTCACTGCGATGTGCTAAACTGATGAAAAGTGCTGTAAAAAGGCCAGCGGGGGGGACGGGGGAGGTGGGGGCATGGCTACGTAGCAGACAAACAGGACACATGCAAAGGGTGCAACACACACACACACACACACACACACACACACAAACTTCAGGTTAAGTTGGGCTGCAGAAGGGGCCGTTGTCAGCATCTGTGGTTGGTTTACTGGCTCTACCAAAAGCCTGATCAAAAGTGCTGCATATGCAAGCCGTTAGCTATTCTGTTAAAAAGCACTAGATTAATTTCTGGGGGGGAAACCATCTTATTTGTGTTCTCGCTTAGACTTGAGGTTAATACAGATCATGTCTCTGCAGTCTTCCTGAAGCCTAAAGCCTGAGCATAATTCAGCAGCGGCGGCCCTCAGGGCTGTCGGCTCGGTCTCCTGACGTTCACGCGGTGGACCGTTGTCACGACGATCGCCTCGAACCGCCGCTTGGGCTTTAATGCTGGTTTGACGTCCATTCTACACATAAACGTGTAATGTGCTGGGATTTAAAATACTGTAACAATGGACCAGAATGGATGGCGCTAAAATCTCTTTCGTCATCAAATTTCAAAGCCATGTTTGGCGATAGCAATATTAATAACATAATCTTCACACCTGTGACTGGAAAAGGCTTTTTAAAATTATCTTGATGCCAAATTATGTCAAATTTGCCTAATATATATGAGTCCAAAAACTTTTTTATATATATATAGATATATTACTTTAAAATCAAGCATGAGGAAAACTTGATCATTATTTGATTACATCAAACTCTAAATATTAATGTACTGTTATTCACAATAAAGCAACTCTTTAGCAAAGTATGGTGCAGATCCAAGCAGGATCATCACCATACAAGCTGGAAGAGTCCCGATTTTTTTCTCATCTCAGTGAACAAAAGGAGAGCTAAGTGCTTTGTTTCATTTGGGCAATTTTTTTTATGTTTAGGCTGAGCTTAGGCTTCATTTTTATGGCAGAGACATGACAGCAGTATCAATCTGTTTCCCCCCTTCCCCAAATTTTAGCTATTCCTTAAACAAAAACAAAACATATGCAGTTCAAGAAAAAAGAAAAAAAAAATGTACCCAAAGCCAAATTCTTATAGAGTAACAGATATACTGCAGGGGAAGAGTCTTTAGAGGAATTATGACTATCAATACCGAAATGATTGTTGAAAATAAAGAAAAGAGAAAAAGGTGGAGGACGGTTATTTTCTAACCACTTTTAGCTATAATAAATCTACAGATATTAGTACCCCCGAATATCAAAAACGACAAACTTGCAAGCACAACAATACATGCCCTTTTCACTTGTGATTGACAAACGCATGTATCCATCACATATTTTCTAATAATTAGACTACTGGGGCATTAAAAAAAAAAAAGTCCACACTTTCCACCTTAAGTCTTCCTCGACTCGCAAGACTTGATACAAAACAACAAACTTATCTTTCACAGTCTCTTAAAGCCTTTCGCAGAGCGCTCGCGTCGCACTGAACGCCGCCGGTGTCTGCGCGGGTCCGATCGTGAGGAAAAGGGGAGCAGGCTAGATATCGTTTCTTAGCAGGAGCGACACTTCTACACACAGAGGATGGAGCGAGCTGCCATTTGTAGAGATAAACAGCCACCAGAAAAAACAGGAAAGCTGCGACTGCGTGTAATATAAAAAAGTACAATCAACTCAGAATGAAGGTAGATGACGAGAAGGTTGAAGTAGAGCAGGAAAAAAAATGGCTTGGATGATATTCGAAGCAAAAAAGGCACATCTTTTTCCCTTTTGTAGTTGACATGTAAACCTGGAAGAGGTCTGCTTGTGGGAGGACTCGTTCTTCAGCTGACAGGCCCACGCACAACTTTATATGTTCATAGTTAATCAAAGCAAATAAAATATGCTTTCGAAAAATCACTAGAAAACTGTATTTTTTTTTGTTTTTTGTTGTTGTTGTATCTGTGCGACTGAAAAAACATTTCCGTTACAACCTCCTATAAAAACGAAAAGTGGAACATAAAAAGCCTACGTAATAGAGGAGCGCGTTATTTCCGATTTGTTACCGTCTTCGGTAACGACGACCTGGAAAAGTGTATAAACTGCTGCTTTGAAAATGTAGAAAATACTATCAGAACCTTTTTATATATAGATATTTGCTGTATCTATTTCAGATATCGCTCTGAATTTCAAGGTAAGACACCTGAGACGACATTAACGTTAGCCTATTTCTCTTTGCCGTTAGCTTTACAAACACTTCCTACTTGTTATTAGACTCTACATCTTAGACTGATCGACACGGCGAAGCGTCTTGTGCTCGCGATCCGGTTCCTATACAAGCATCGCCCTCCCCTCCCCTCCCCCCTCCCCCCCCCTGACACAAGACCCGTCCGCCGACTTTCACGGAGATGCGTACTCGCTGCTGTTAAAATGCCGTTTTCCCTGCTGGCGTGAAGTCCGTTGCTCCTTTGCGAAGGGGTGGGGAGGTTTTGTCGGGCTGGTGAGGTGACGTGGTGGGAGTTTAAGGCATTGTTGCTGCTACGGGGGAAAACAGTCACTTCTGGTGGAAGAGGAGAGGCTTGACGCTCCCGGCCTTGAATTTTGGTAGCTGATTGCTGATGAGCTCCGCCAGCATCTCGGGGAACTCCACGCTCAGGAATTTGTTCACGAAGGTGTAGAAGCAGAAGCTGAGCAATCCACTCCCCATCTGCAGACACACGACAGGACAGCGTCAGCCAGCGGATCCCCGCTGAACACGCGGGGAACCGTGCACTCAACGTTTTCTACATTTTGTCACCTTCAATGGCTTTTATGTGACGGATCAACAAAAAAGTAAAGTGTCCCGCCCCCTTTACTCTGATACCAATACTTGTTATTCCAAAAAAGTAAAAAAAAACAAAAAAACAAGTGGACTTTTTTCCGAAGTTTGAAGCAAAACTTCGGAAAAAAGTCCACTTGTTTTTTTTTTTTTTTTTGGAATGACCATGACCTGGGTGACTTATTAATCTCTAAAAATATACAAAATCTCAATAACAGAGCGTCTTTAGAGCCGCTATCACAATTTTGCATGTTTAGCTCTCCATCAGTATGAGCCAGGGTTGTAATTAAATGTTCAAATGCTTTACTACAATCAGTGCTGTTTTTTTTCTTCCCCTCCTTGAGAAAAAGACAATAATAAATAACATTAAAATTTTTTTTGGGATTTATATGACGACACACAGCCAGTTTAATTCCTCTGAGCTCCTGATCAGAAGCCAGGATAGCTGCCATGACACATTGTTGGATGAAGCGGCTGCCGGTAATTAAACTCCTGTCGTGACATGTTAAAGAAAATCACCACAGGATAATCTAGACGCGGCGCACATCTGTTTTAATTAATGGAAAGCCGTGCTGCCAGACTTACATGGGTATCTCCCCCCTATAAACACAGAGAAAAAAAAACCAGCACACAATTTTTTAACTGTAGGTGAATGATGGTTAAACTGGAAAAACCTGCACTGGTCAGAGTAAGATGGCACTGGCTGCAGTTGCAGAGCCTCATAAACATTATATCAAGGTTGGTTGGAGTGTAACGTTGCTTTCCGCATATATGCGAAGGAAAAAAAAAAACTGTGAAATTCCCAAAAGCTGAAGTTATTGTAGAAAAGTTGTCTAAACTGTTAACTATGCCATCCATCTTGAATAATTAAAGATGGTTTACGGACTCCAGAGAGATTAAAAAGCAGCCAATGATCAGTAGGTTGATTCTCTCTACAGCCGACATGAACCCGGACGTTCTGTCTGCGCCCGTACCTCGTGCATGGAGTCCAGTAGCTTGGTGAGCTGGTAGAAACGCTGCCAGTTCTGGCTGGAGTTCTCCTCACGCTTCACTATGGCTTTTCCCAGCTCTTTGATGTAGGACATCCGGATCTCATCGAACACCGCCTGGCTCTTCAGGCCGTCCTTAGGCACTGTGGGAGAGCGCGGCACACAAAGTAAACACCAGAGGCAGGGGACTTACTTTTACAAGTGATTTTTTTTTCTTTTAGATATGACAAATATAGATAGATAGATATATAGAGAGATAAATATAATATAGAACTAAATATAATGGGATTGTACTGTTTATATGTTTATAAATTAATCTGATAATAATGTGCGTGTATATGCACCTGGCTTTAGTCAGAATAGAACAACTCTGACATGCGCGGTTATCAAATTCCCCTAAAAATCCACAAAGCAGCAGTGTATGAGTTTCTGTGTCTCCTGGGTGGACTTGCGCCAGGTTCTAATCACGGTGGAAATATTACTGAATAAATAACAGTTTTGAGCTCTTTTAATGTTTCCAACAGAAAGATTTATCGGGATCTGGACAGTTTTGTGGTTCCCGACGCATTTATGCCACTCAACAACGCAGAAAAACGTCACGTTTACATCGGCTGCACATGAGCACTCAGGTCAGCTTGCCACATTTGGAATAACTAGATCTTGACAAGCGTTTATATCTATGTTGATCAGATATTAATTGGCATAAACCCTCCCTCTCATTAGGATTACAATTTCATTGTGATTGATTGAGCTAAATCCAATCACAATATTGCGATTGGCTTGTTTACATGACGCATTTTTATTCCCATAGACACTACTTACTGCTCACTACTTATTTTTGTCCATGTAAATGTAGCTAATGATGCAGTGGAGCATTGTGGGAAGTTTTAGGTGAAGCATTGGATCAAAGTTATCGATGTTTTTCACATTGTACACAGGCAGAGGATTTTATACGTATAACACAAACAATATAGGTAAATATCGGTAATTGGCAACTGCATTGACATTGGCCTGTTTTTCATAGCGGTGCATCCCTAGTTAAGGGGGAAGAACCCTTTTAGAGTGTACTCTAGATTATTGTGTGCATGTGTTGAGGAGCGGGCAGTTCAGGTACAAACGTCTGACCTGTGCTGAGCAGCAGCAGGACCTTCATGCACAGGTACTCCTCGTGGGAAACCTGCAGCCGGACAAACTCGCTGGAAATCTTCAGCATCTGCTCGAACTGCTCGGCCATGTAGGGCAGCTTCATCCGCTCCCTGGTGGGTTCAAACAGAAGCTGTGTTAAAAAAAAAAAAAGGACACAAACTGTCTCCCTCCATTAGTTCCACGTTTGATTGGAGGGGTGAGTCTAATCTGACCGGAATCTGCATGTTTTTTCTGTCTTATATAAAAACAAACCAACTTCTTTGCCACTTTTATTTTTTATTTATGGAACAGAGAAAAAGCAGCAAAGAACATAATGAGATATTAATCATGAGCACATTAACTTTCATGTGTGACAAAGATAAAAATAGACTCGTCATGCAGCGTTTGGAGACAGCTCAGTGCTCTCTGAGTGCCATCATGTTTGTTTCAAAAGGATGAACCTCTTCTTTTTGTTTTTTTTATACTGATGAAAGCTAAATGACAGAAAGCTGCACAATGGACCAGAACAACAACAACAACAACAAAAAAACCTGCAGCCTAGCTCAGTGGCGGCTTGTTGTGTCTCTGCTCTGTCTTCTGTAACCCCAGTCGGTCGAGGCAGATGACCGTTCATACTGAGCCCGGTTCTGCCGGAGGTTTTTCCTTCCCGTTAATGGGGAGTTTTCCTTCCCACTGTCGCTTCCTGCTTGCTCAGTATGAGGGATTGCTGCAAAGCCATGGACAATGCAGACGACTCTCCCTGTCGCTCTACGCTTCTCCAGGAGTGAATGCTGCTTGTCGGGACTTTGAAGCAATCAACTGGTTCCCTTATTTAGGAAATTTTTGACCAATCTGTATAATATGATTGATTTTGACTTTGTAAAGTGCCTCGAGATGACATGTTTCATGAATTGGCGCTATATAAATAAAATTGAATTGAATTTAATTAAATGTTGAAAGCAAACCACTCGATCTTTTGGTCGTTCGGGTATCTGAACTCTGTGCAGCGCTTACTCGTTGACGACGAGGTCTGGCGCGAAGCAGAGCATGTTGCCGTTGCACTGCTGGTAGGACCTCCATCCCAGGCCGAAAGACATGAGGAAAAGCCAGGAGCACTGCAGCAGGGTCATCTGGTCGTCCAGGTGCAGGTTCCTGAACCCTGATGGGAGGAAAACGTAGAGCGATTCAGCTGAAACGCACCACACTGAGGTGCATGGTGCGACGTATGTGATGTCAAAGCGTTGCACATCACCACTCACCTGGCAGAGCCTTGGCCCACTTCACAGCGGAGATGACCTGTCGCCCACCCAGCCTGTTCAGCGTGGTCATGAGGCGCGTGGAGGTGTCGGGCAGCGTGCCGTCGTAGCCGGCGTAGATGGTGTCCGGCTCTATGGCCTTCAGCAGGGACAGCATGGTGGGGACCAGCTGAGGCATGCACTTGGGCACCAGGGAGCGAGCCTCGACCGGCGGCGAAGGCATCATCTCCGGGGGGTTGCTGTTCTGGCTGCCCTTTAGGCGATTCAGCTTCTTGGTTTTGCGAGCTTTGGGGACGGAAACACAGGGATGCATGGGTAGAAAAGGAGTCGGGTCATGCGCAGATCAAAGAAAGTCGGCGATCGAAAGGCTTAGAGGTTTAATTGTACCTTCCAGGTTCATGCCCGCCATCAGACATTTGCGGAAGCGGCAGGCCGGGCAGTTCTTTCGCCTGATTTTGTCTATAATGCAGTCGTTCCTCCCAGCACACAGGTAATTATGCTGGCCTGAGGCGTTAAAAAAAAGAAAGGTAGATATATTCCCTTCTCAACAACAACAACAACATTTCAGTCAGTATGCAGCCAAAACCAAATGCAAATGAGCAACGCTGACGTCTTCGCACCTTCCACGGCTCTCTTGAAGAAGACCTTGCAGCTGCCGCAGGTGAGGACTCCATAATGGCAGCCTGACGCCTCGTCGGAGCACACCAGGCAGATTTTATGAGTGCCGCTCTTCCCCTGCGTCGTCGATGTTGGCGTGGCCCCGTCCTGTCTGGAGATGGAAACGGAAAATGAGAAACGATAAGTAGAGCTGGGCGATAAATCGATTTAATTGATTAATTCGAATTTACAATTCTTTAAGATTTCATTTTTGGAAAATCTGGATTTTATTTTCCCAATACACTCATTGGGTTTCCATGAAGAGAACAGCATGTGATGCTGGATATATGTTTAGGCAAAATTATTGTCAAAATATTGTTAAGTAGAAACTTTTTTTTTTACCATAATACGAGGTACTTCATTTACTTATTTACTTTTTTTTCAAACTTAGTTTGAAGTTCACAAGTGCACTGAAGCCTGTTCTTAGCTCAATGTGTAGTATACCACTAGCAGCAAATGTTTTGTTATATTTTCATTGTTTATAATGGCACTGCTGCCATCTTGTTTTACAAGCATGTTTCACAGGTTGTTTTTAGTTACACTTTGAATTCAGGTCAACTCCCTGACAAAATGCTTGCCAAAAAAAGCAAAGTTTTAAAATAATTTTTAACTTTTTATGAAACAAAAAGGAGGAAAAAAAAATCGATTAATCGGACTTGGTATGATAAAATCGGAGATTTATTTTTTAATCCATATCGCCCAGCCCTAAGGATAAGGACATTCAGCAGCTGAAAGCACAAAAACCCTCAAAGGAAAGTGTGGATATTTATACCTACAGGCCGACTCTAAATTCTCCCAGAAAATACACAGATAAACAGACAAACTTCACATGCAGAAGGAGGAAAAAAAAAAAAAAAAGGTACTTTTTGTTGATGTAACGGTAATATGTGGGGATCTGTGGTCACATTTACATCCAGCGGTTTTTGTGAACCAACCCGCCTTCCTTTGACTGAACCACAAGTATTTCCAGTCCCAGTCCACGCTCGGTTAGGGGGCGCATTTGCCCCACGCTGCCACTAGGGGATGTCAGGCTTTGCTGCAACCATGCACCAAACGTCAACACCCCTTTCAAGCCCAGCGGTCAGAGCGAAAACAACCACACTGAAAGGATATGGAGTCTCTGACATACAATACGGTGCATGCCTGGGTGTGTGTGCATGTAACCTCAATAAGGGACTTTTTTTTTTTTTTTTTTTGCACTTTTGTACAAAGTCTTTGACTGTGTTACATACAAACAAGCCGCCACTGAGCTGAGAACACACTATTATCAAATATATGATAAGCCTGATATGACATATGAAAATTAGAATGGCACCGCTGTATAAATGTTATTCAGTGAATGTAGATTTCTTTCCAGCCTGATCCTGTTGACTAATTATCTTAATGTCTTCTCTCTTCAGACAAATTACATTTCTTTTTTTGCAGCTTTCAGTACATTCATTCACAACTTCACATGTTCATAAAGATTTTTTTATGTAGCTCACAAAAACAAAGCAGCATTAAAGTTAAGGTGAGCACAGATGGCAGAAGCCGCTGTACAACTCAATAAAATAACACTTCCTACTCAATATTTGAATATACCTATTAATATGTCTTCCTTGTGTGATTGTGATCTTACGGGTACGAGTTTTCCAAAACAAACAAAGTCTCCAGCGTTTACCACGTTGTTTTATAATGAGAGGAGAGGCATGGAGAGAGACCGTATTGGTTGATGCAGCTTCTGGTGTGACCGAGGCTCTGGTTCGGGCCGCCTTAAGACAGTCATGAAATTTCACTGCAGAAAGGAAACTAAAAGTAAGCAAAATTTTCTTGAAATGAGTGTATTTGTCCTTGATTTGAGCAGGCAAGTTAAACGATCTGCCAATGGAATAAGACTTTTGCACTTAAAATAGGAACAACTCCTCTCCATCATCTTATTTCAAGTGCTGTATTTCTAATTATCTTATTTTAGGTGTAAAAATACACGTTCCACTGGTAGATAATCTTATTCACCGGCTCAAATCAAGAACAAATGCACTCGTTTCAAGAACATTTTTTACTTTTAGTTCCCTTTATACAGTGTTGAAATAAAAAGATTTATTTATGATCCGCTTTAGGTCAAGAACTGAACCCTGAACACTGCTGACCTCCTAGCCTAAAAATGGGACGCCTGCTGTGCCGTGGGCCTCCTGAGCTAAATAAGGCAGGAGAGCCTTTCTGTAAGCACAGTCCATGTTAAATACACTTTACCTTTTACAAAACACGATCAAAGGGTCATATCAAAACAGAGAAGACGCAAGCTAACGTTAGATTGTGACGCCATTAAAATCCTCTCTACTCAAAAAGACCCTGAGCAGAAGCGAGCAGTGAGCTCAAAGAAGACTTTGTGCCGAGCCAGATAATCCTCTCCAAATAAGAGATAAAGCTGTTTGTACAAAGTATCAATTTTATCAATTAAAAAGAGCAACAGGAGCAAATGTCTGTGCGACGGCTCAACATCGCCGGTTAGTCATTTACGGATGAGCCATAAAATATTCATACTCCGGTCAGGTTTTGATCTAAAACTATTTTCAACAAAAAAAAGATTGTTTCTGACAGGAAATGAGACGGGACTCTGTCATGAGATAATAAAACAAAGTGATAGCAGTAGTAATTTAAATCTGTGAAGAAAACTGGCATGTTGAGAAATATTCAAAGGCTTTGCAATAATCTTAGGAAAAATCTTAATTGGCGTCACAGAAATCAGAGCCTTCTTACAACCGCTGAGCAGCTTTTACACGTCTTCTCTGGTTCTTTAGAGACTGATCTTTGGAGATGAGCTCCGAGTCTCTGACATAAAAAACTTTAGATATTCTATGAGATTTAACATTTTTATATACAACCTTACAAAAATGGTGACTTTTTTAAAGCGCGTTTTGCTTTTTCCAATTGAAATCTGTTGATGATTTACTCCATGTTAGAAATGACGTAAATCAGCCGCACTGTTAGACACTTTTTAGGTGGAATGAAAAACAGCTACACTGAATTTAATGCAAAGATACTAACTGAATAAACAGAATTTTAAAAAGCACTGTATTTATTACATTGTTTTTATTGTTTTTTATGTATTTGTGCCACTACAGGCCTGTTAATGAAAGTAGGCTGACAGGAAGGCGTCTGAGAGAGAGAGAGGGAAGACGGCCGCTTCGAGCACTAAGGCCTCCACATCTGGGGCGTGCCTTGTTTCCTTTTTTTTTTTTTTTTAAATATGACATTTCATGGCCTAAAGATGGTGGACTCGGGTCTGTCGATGCGTGACAGAAATATGGATACGGTGAAAACGAAAGCGGGTAATAAAAGAAAAGCAAACACGCTGGCAGAGTATGAAAACAAAGAAAGGTGCTGAAAATGTCCGCGGCTCCAGGAATGTAAAGCAGCTCTTTGGTGGGCTGAGATTCAGGAGGGTACGGCTGAACGGAGGCTGGAGGCTTCGTTCTCAGTCTTTTTGTTTTTCTAGTCACTGCCGTTAGTTCTCCTGATACACTTTCATTCCGACTTGTTGCACTGCAAAAAACGGATCTAGAAATAAGCAAAATGTTCTTAAAATCTGTGTATTTATCCTTGATTTGAGCAGGTAAATAAGATTATCTGCCAATGGAATGAGTATTTTGACCCCTAAAATAAGATAATTAGACATACTGCACATGAAATAAGATGATTGAGATGAATTGCTCCTATTTTAAGTGCAAAATTCTTATTCCATTGGCAAATCATCTTCTTTACCTGCTCAAATCAAGGACAAATACACAGATTTTAAGAACATTTAACTTATTTCTAGCTCCGTTTTTGCAGTGTGCCCCTCTCCAGACGAAGGTGCACCGGGCTGTTGCACGAGACAACTCGTCAGGCGTCCAAATGACCGACGGACTTCCACTTTATCTTTGCGTGTAACAGAACTCATTTGGGGATCTTTTGGATGTTTGATCATGTTAGTTGCTTACGATCAAAGGCGGAAATCACAAGCAACAAGAGACAGACGGAGACGATGATGATGGCAGAGGAAATGAAAAGGGGGGTAACCAGTCTGTCCTCCTCTCAGTCACTGAGGTAATGTCGACAGGTCGGCTTTGCTGCAGGGCTTTAGGCTGCCGCCTCAGATCCTATTACCCCACTCACAATACAACAACAACAACAACAACAACAACAAGTGCGCACTGAGAGAAGTCGCTGCTATCCAGCGCGCGCTCAAACCTCAAATCAAGCGGCTCACGTCCAACTATCCCATCAGACACAGAGTCACGGCTCTGTCTTTGTGGACTGTCAGAGACAAAGCGCTCAGAGCTGCAGAGCACTGCGGTGAGACCAGATTTCCTCTTTCAGAAGCCGTCTGTATGAGTTAACGCTCGCTGTCAACAGGAAGCTCTTGCATTCCCTGGGAGTTTACTATCGGTCAGAAGATCACAGCCACCCCGGGGTGGGCCTCCGTTCTGACAGCAACGCCGCGGAGAAACGGGACCGCTGACGTTTATGGGGTCGGATCAATCAGCCTGGAGGTTTATACGGGAAGAAAGGGACCACCAACAATAATGCCAGTGTCCCAGGGCCCTGCTTACCAGTCTGTAATCCCTTTTAGCCCCCAAACGTCATTAGGAAATTAATAGTCCCTGCTCTCATTCGCTCGTTCAGTCCTGGAGCTTTCCCTGATTGGGTCAACCTGCATCCACAGACTTCAATGTGCGTGATTTGGATTTGCTGTGCTAGATAGAGGATAACTGTGAAATGGTAGTAGAGGGATGCGCTTTTTTCACATTTTCCCTACAGGGATAAATCTGAAAAGTGTGGAGTGCATTTGCATTCTATCTCTCTGAGACAATATTCAGTAAAACCCTCTTTTGGCAACATTTACAGTTCAGAGACTTTTTGGCCATAACCCTACAAGCTTTCCAACATCCTGGGAGTAAAACCTGTGATAGTTTTTCTTTGCAAAACAGCCGAAGCTCAAATTAAACAATTCTTTGGTTTGTTGTCCCGCTTGGAGCTGAACCTCCCCTTCAGTTTCATATCTCCTGCAGCCTCTAACGGGTTTTATTCGAGGATTTGCTCTGCATTTAGCTCCATCCTTCCTCCCATCAGCTCAGACCAGCTTTCCCTGTTCCTGCTGAAGAAAAGCATCTTCACAGCGCGCTGCTCTAATATCCACCTAAGGTACTACATGACTGCAATTTAATTCTAATGTGTACTTTTACAATGCTTAAATTCAAGATCAACGTCTTAAAGCCATCCATTTTTGAATGAGTTGAGTTAATCTAAAGTTGATTGATCCTAGCGAACGACTGACGATTAACTGAGAAGCGGCCATTTTCTTAAAAACTCCACGTTTCTCTTTTCTACATTCTTTACAATATGCTAAATTTAAAAAAAGGAACATAATTATATTTGAACACTGTTTCTATGCCAGCTGTATAAAATTTTGAGCGAATCAAACAAAGTTAAAGGTTAACGCAAAAGCAAACCGTAAAAACAGGGTTAAGAATAAATTCAATGGTTCGGGCAACTGAACAGAGCGAGAGCACAAACCGGCTCCCTGATTTGAAAACGGACTTTTTTAATCTTTTTAAGATGATTCCGCTTTTAATGGGCTCATCTTTGTATAAATAACCCTTAACCGAAGTAATTTAAGGCAGCGTGTTTTAAGTCGTGTGCGCGGCTGAACGGGCGATTAGGTGATAACATAAGGAGCGGATTGACTCTTTATATCTTAGCCGCATTTTGCATTCCTGTCATCATTAAACAATTTAAATTAATCTCTACAACAGACCCAGCATTTCTCTACAACTTGTCTGTGGTCTCTATCCGCTTAAGGATGAGCAGTGGCGCCCTCTTCTGGACGGCGGCCACACCACAACGCTTAAACCCGACATTATCGGTTAACCGGACGGAATACATTTCAATCTAATAAACCATCATTCGACAATTAATTGCAAGTCAGTGATTTGTTTGCATGCCACGTTTGATTGCAAAGGTTACCCCCGCCAGCTCTGTGAGCACGCAGAGGAAGGCAGGAGGCGAGCATAAGGAAGCGCTTCTTTCCCCGAGGTCAGGCCAGCCAGAATAGAGAGGGAGGAACTGGTCTGCACGCTCTGAATCATTCTCACACGCAGAATAACAACACAGCCTGAGGGAGGGAGCGAGGAGACAGTCTGACTGTGTTCCAGCCTGAAAACATCTGCCACGCGTGCTCACGAATGCTGAAGAAACGGGCTTTTTCCACGCAGGGATCTCCAAGTGTCAGCGGATAAACGTGGAGACAGAGCTCCCTCTCAGGATGCTTTATGGTCATTGTGTTGGTTAATTTACCCAGGAACCATTAGGAGAGATACACGTGACACTCTGTGCCATTGTCTCCAAAGAACCATTGTGGGTTTTTTTTCCCATCACGCCGTTTTCATGTTACTATTAATATATCCTTAAACTCAATGATTTAAGAGCTTAACTGCATGCTTGTCGTATGTGTCAACGTTCACGTGTGGGAAAAGAGCTGGGTGAGGCATAACTGAGGTTATATAATTTTCCTGTTTGATTTCCCAGCACCCGAAGGTGATGAGACGACACCTGCTGTCAATGGGCCGCTTAAGAAGTCGATTTCCAAAACAACGCCTTTTGATCCGTGGTCTTGTATGTGCAGGTTCCCAGCAGCTATACGAGTTATGCTTTAAAGAACATCCCACTGTTCTTAAAGATTTAAGGTCCTGTTAAAGACATGTCACAGAGAGCGGTGACGTAACAACCGTTTTCTTCAGATGTTTTTGCTACACGGCGTAGAGCGGCGCTGCTGCGCACTGCTGGTCAGCTGCATGAGACACGTCTCCTACGCTTTCCCTTGTTTGCAGCGATGCACAAATTTATCCCCATGGAACCATTTTCAGTCAAAAACAAACAACACGACAGTCACTGTGTGGAAAATTAACTAGGTTTGTTAACACTAACTAAGACTTAGTAAAATACCAAAGGGACACCTAGATTTATGTCTGTAAATCATGTATATAAAAGACTGTTTTGCTAGATAATCCAGTTTTTATGCATCTGATGTCCTCAAGAAGCCCTTTTTAAAATGTATGCTTTCTTCTTTAAGAGCTGAGTCTTCAGTGACATGTAATCAAATACCTAAAAAAAGACTGAAAAGAAGTTATAAATAATTTTTTTTTATCAGAACTTTCATTATCACAATGGATACCATATAATATTATGATAATACTTTAAGTCCATAAATGGTAAATAGACTGAATTCATATAGAGCTTTTCTAGTCATACTGACCAGCGTGCACTGGAGCCACGTTCACCCAATCACATTCACTCACCCATACACAACTTGGGGTTCAGTGCCTTGCCCATGTGATTAATGGAAGCTGGAACTGAACCCACAACCGTGCGATCAGAAGATTGCCCGCCCCTACTTCTGTTACTCTAAAAACAATAAAACATTTTAAATTACCGTATTTTTCACACTATAAGTCGCACTTTTTTTCATAGTTCCTGCGACTTATATATCAAATGTAAATCATGCTGACCGTGAACCAAGGAGTAAACATTACCGTCTATAGCCAGAAGAGGGCACTCTAGGCTGGTGAAAACTATCCTGCGTTAAAATCAGTCCACAAACTATCAGCGTTATTCTTCCCGGTCGTCCATGTTTGTTCACGCTGAGATTTCCCGCCTGACATCTGGATGATCTTACGTGAAATCTGTTCGTGTGCGATCTGCCGAGACTAAAAACCGAAATGTCACTTTTTAGTCTTGGATTGTGTGAAATAAATGCCTAAATAAATGCGACTTACATATGTTATTTTCCTCTTTATGACGCATTTTTTGACTGACGCGAATTATATTTCGGAGCGACTTATAGTCCGAACAATACGGTACAACAAATGTTGATTCTACCTTCAATCTATTTATCAAAAATAAAGCAACTTTTCAAAAGCAATTGTGCAATTGTTTTCCCATAAAAGATTGTACTAAGAATTGAGTGAAATCTTACATTATTTGAAGATCTCTTTCAATAAAAAGTGACATAAAATTTAACAGAGTGTGCTTAAATTCTATCGATTAATAAATATTCATTTAAAAACGCCCATTGTGGGACAATAAAGGAAATCCCTCTTATTAAATCTACAAATCACGGAAGCGCTGCTTTATTCACAACCTTGTTGTTTTTAGCCAACTTTCTGTAGCCCAAAGTAGCAGCTACTGCTTTGGCTTCAAAGCCACGGGAGGAAACCGAACATGACGGAGCGCAAGAAAAACAACCCCAGCGGATCCGAGTTTCCATATTAGTTTTCCTAAAGGGAGCCGTTAGTAACCGTGGAGGTGGGAGTCTGCTTCCTGGTCTGTCAAAAGAGTTGGAGGCTGGCTGCTGTTGCTGCGTGGAGACTTATAGTCCTCGGCTCCCTCATTTCCCAAGTTTCACTCTGCTGACTCAACTACGACCCAGAAGAAAAAAAAAGAAAAAAGAAGGAGGAAGAGGGGCATAACCAATAAAGACAGTTTCACTGCATCCTCCAAACCTCAACACAGCAAATTTCCCTAGGCCTGCTAATCGTGCAGCAGAACAAAGAGTAAACAGAGAAATGAAAGCTGTGGCTGCAGCGACTGGAATGGCTGGCATTTGATCCGGTGCGCTCGTTTGGCGCCAGATGTGGGGAGGCGGGAAGGAAAGTAGGTCAGAAGAGTGAGGGCTCCGTGCCGACGCTCGGTCGCTCCTGCCATCAACAGCTCTAAGGACACGCCCATGCGTGCACACCTACACAGGATCGCACAAAGCCCACGAGAGCGCGCCTCACACACACACACACACACACACACACACACACACACACACACACACACACAGGCCGGGGCATGAAGGTGATTTACAGCAGCTCAGAGTTTCTGCTGACAGACGAGATCCCTGCCCTTGGTGGGACCGAGGAAAGATGGACGGACACAGAGAGGCTCCGGTGTTTTGAGTCTTCACTAACAAGCGGTGGCCTGTGTCAGGGGGCCGGAGGGGGGGGGGCTAATGGAGTCCGGCCTGACCAGTTAAAGGGCCGGAAGGACGGCATTTAAGCATCCAGAGCCGGTGCGATGTTTACGTCTGCGTTAACTCCACAGTCAGCTTTAACCGAGTTGACTTACCAGTAGGGAACGGCGATTAGCTCTTTCTTCCTCTTCGGTTTAACGTTACAGCACTGTGCATGTGAACAATAAGAGGTGGCAAGTCTCAGGTTTAAAAAGGGGGATGAACAATTTACCCTGATTCCTCGTCTGCAAACGCAGTTTTAGCAACAATTGGGAGGCAAAGTACTCAACGGGCCATCGTTGCAATAAAACAGGCGGGAAATCCTTTTTTTTGTGGAGGATTTAAGTCAATGGGCTGAAATGTTCGAAAATACAAAAAGAGATAAAATGTGACAGCGTTTCCTACATGCTGAACTCCAGCAGAGGGAGGTTCAGACGTATGCTGCATATATACTGGCAGAGCCGTTTAAAGGCAGATATTGATGAGGCTCTGGGGAAGCTTTAGGCCTGGAAAAATCAAACCAGCTGAGCGGGGCTGAACCAGTTCTGGACCCGTAAAATAGAAAGAGCCGGAGCGGGGGGGAGGTAGGGAGGGAGGGAGAGCAGGGGCGTGGGTCGGCAACATTTGCTCCTCTGACCAGCGATCCTCTCCTCAGCAGATGGCCAACGCTGAGGACCACGAACGCGCTGACTCGCCACGTAGGCTTTAATGACAACACGCAGCTATTTATAAAACACCCTGCAGACCATAAACACCTCGATCAAACTCTGCACGCCACATCAAAGCGCCCGTATCAGCCGATTTGTTTCACTCGCAGCTCTACGTTTTGGTACAGAGACGCAGTAATTACCTGCTAACCTACCGGCTCTACCGCTCACCTCAGTTAGCCGTTACGAAGCATGCGTGCTCAAGTCGCTGCAGCGTCCCGGAAACAACGCAGCTGCCAAAAAAAGCCTCGGGGCCCAACAATTATACCCACCTCTGGTGACAATAGCACCGTTTGGGTTAATTTGTACAACAAAATGGTAGTTGGTCCGGTCCATGGAGGATTGGTCACAAAATTAACCCGGACGTTTAGACAAAAACGCTGGATTTCAGCTTTTGCGTCTGGGCGTGGTTGAATTGAACTGAAGGTGTTATTTTTTTTTCCATTGAATCTTTATTAAAACGGTGAGTCAGTCAGATTTCAAGGCACACTCACTATTCCCACGTGAGAAATACCCTGGAGTTGTCCCACCACGGTGAGATCTCCGACTTGTCCAGGCACCTCTGCAGTCAGCCCACTTCCAGATGGCAGCAGGATCCGAGCTCCTGCTGCTCTCTGTCCCTCGGCATTTCCCAGCTGGCCGGGCCTTTTCTTTAGGTAGTTTGCTTAAATATAAATGGCTAAAAATACTACAATGCATAGAAACCACTGTTCAACAATATTTAAAGGGGGTGCAGCCAAGGACGGTTCACATAAACGATCACTTATAGGAGCAGAAGCTTCGCGGGTCCTTTAAAGTCTTTCTGATTGCTGGATTTTAACAATATGGAGGGACGGTTATATCCCAGTTAAATTTAGTACAGTAGTTGTTTAAATTTATGCAACATTAATACAAATGTTTGTTAGTTTCATCAATTCTTAAAGCCAGTTTTCAAACATAAAAATTCATCCAGACCCATTCAAGATGGGATCTCTGTGTTTGTCTGGTGTTATGAAGCAGATGCAGTAGGTGCTGTTTACCTTTTACGACAGCTCCAGGCTGCCAGAATACATAATATGACTTAGACAATAGTAGACGGGCCTCCAGTCGGTTCGGGTTGTGCTTTAGTTACTGGCTTTTGTTGTGTAAAAAGACCCGAGGCAACAAGCCCTGTCAAGCCAAAACTCTCGTGAATTGCACTGAATCAGTAACCGCGCCGATGCCCCATAGAGGATGTCTATTCATGTAGCAGTAACAGAGGTTGTTGTCCTAATTACGGCAATAAAAACAGCAGAACAAGCACAAACCTTGCTGTACGTATTAAAAAAAAAAAGAAAAAAAAGAAACAGGGTTTCCAAATTAATTGCTGTTAGAATGAGAGTCTTGCATTACAGAAGATTCCTTAATGAAATTCAGCGAAACTATTAACATAATCAGCTTGGATAAATCTAAGCCAATTAGCTGCTGCAACCCCACCATCAGGTGAGGAGAAAAAAAAAATCACCACATCCTCACAGATGATATTATTCTGCTTTACGTTTTAGCCTGATAGATAATTGCTCCTTAAACCAGCTGTTCTCCTGCTTGATTAATAATTTATCAAGTTGTTTCAGCTCCACTTAAATATTTAGTGATATTGGCCCTAAAAACTGAACTGATGCTGGAAATACAAGCTGGGTGGACAACCCCTCTACTGGAGTCGACCACAAGCACTTCCACATAAATTAACAACGCCTCTATAAAGAGAACACACCCCTAATAAAACTGCTTAAAACAAAAACTTTGTAAGACTCTTGTTGTATTAGTGCTCACAGCATTAAACCAATACTTTGTAAAAGCACCTTTTGGTTGAATTTTAGATGTCATTCTCATTTGATAGGGGATTGGAAATATTTTCTCACTCTACATTGCAATAGTTCTCCAAATCTATCAGATCAGAGTCCCTTTTTTCACCAAAAGTCCAGGGATTTAAATACCTAGGATTTTTTTCCCCGCTGGTAAAAGGAATTGTGGGTAATTTGTGTGCTTCCTGTTTGCACAACTCTGAAAGGCAGCAGAAAAAAAACCAGCAGAAAAACACTGCACTATGCCTCCAGTCCAGCAGGTGGCAGTGATACGAAACCAAAGAGATCACCAGCACATTCTGTTTTGAAGCTTAAATTTAACTTCACCTAAACCGATTTGCTCAGTGTCAAATGAAACACTGAAATAAACCAAACATGCACCGTTAAATATCGTCTGAATTATATCTGTGTTCCCAGATAAAACGACGCGCCGGGATTCAGGCGAAGTGGCTGTAAACTCAGCGGGAATTTCCAAAAACGACGAGGCCTTCTGTCACAAAGGGATATCTTGATAAACCCAGCAGATATTTGAATTTTACACAGCTACACTCTCAGCTACAAACATTTTTAAGGTTATTTTTATGTCACAGATAGTGTAATATATCAAATTTAATTGCAGTCTTTTTTGGTCATTGCACTTCATTTTGAACAATCTGCTTCCACGCCGGCCATTAACAATCCCGGGGTAATCTGGAAGTCCTACACACAGACCATGACCCTTTATCTGGCGAGGTGTGGACCTGGGAAATAAAAATTATGAGGGTAAAATTGTGTCAAATCACATAGAAGGCTTTCCAAATTCCAGGTAGAGGAAAGGGGGCCAAGGAGGACATCTTTATCCCTTTTCAGCCCTTTACTGGTGATTCCAAAGAATCTCTTTAAGATTTACTTCTGGATTTGGCTAATCCATTTCAAAACTTTAAATTATAAATATAAATTATTCTATCCATCTCGACAAAAAGTCTAGTTTCAGACTTCTCAGTGACTTAAAGGCTCTGGAAGAACTCAGCCACGTCTGCATCTCGCTCGATTTCTTTTTGGGGAAAAAAGCGCAACTTCTGTCTCTGTAGTCACACAATTTCTCCAATTATTAATGCTGCGCAAATCTTTTACACCATTCTCCTGGGCAATACCTTTGTATAATGAGTTCATCTTGATCCTTTTGTTACCCTACTGCAAACTATGGTTTTCGCTAAAGCATGTAAGTGAGCAAATGTCAGGAAAATCTTACAAGAATAGCTGAACTATATTGCTGCCTCGTCAGAATCAACAGACTAAATGGCAGAAGTCAACTTGAGAAGCCTCGAAGCTGAAATTAAGGCAAAAGGTGCTTTCATAAAATATCAGTTTAAGGCTCTCCCCAAAAACCGATGTGTTTGTTTTCTGGCTTAATCGCACAGGATTTAATAAAGTCGGACATGTTTGGAAATTATTCTTCGTGGACTCCGTTTTTTTTTTTTTAAGTCTCAAAAACCTGGAGTTTTAACATCGTTGGGTTAACTTTTGGGTTCTACTGTAACAAGATGCGGAGGCAACAAAGTGCTGCTTTTGTCTGCATGTGCAGGAAGCCAGCTTAATTACAGTTCACTAATAAAAACACGTAATTGATTAAAAAAAAAATAGCCCCCCAAGAACTGCTAAAGACTCCTGGTGCTCATCAAACCTAAATTCACAGACCAAATAGCCCGCAGCGTTTTGTCTCTCTAATAAATATTCAAAACAGGTCTGCAGGGGCCAAGGAGGAAATGCCTTCCCCACAAACAACGGTTAGCAAACACAAGCTCTAATAAAGAGCTGGGATCTTGCAGAGGAATTCGGGCCTGTGCGTGTTTTCACAATTGATCGCAGGTATTTCTTTTCACAGCCACTCAGATTGAATCAGGCCAGCTCACACGGTCAAACCAGTTAGCCCACGATGAGGGTGTGGGTTCCACCAAAATAGTTAACAAAGCTGACATTTCAAATAGCGAATCATTCTGTATTATGTGTAAATAAGCCGTACCCGCCAAGCCGCATCAGATAAAAAAAAATAAAAAAAAAACGGCGGCAAGCGATGCCATTTGAAGCGCACTGTGGTATGTGTCCGTCACTCCTTCGCAAAAGGAAAGGGGACAGAGTTTGACGTCGCACCGGGCCAGCTAGTCAGTGTCAAGCAAGGTCACGTATGTAGTAGGAGGAAGTTGCAGAACTGCGTGTAAAACCGAAGAACAAGACCCGACAGAAGCCCCCTGGTGACCACCTAAAACCCTCCCAGCCTTCAGGGCCTGGAGATGCAGAAAAGGCTCCTCATAAAAACAAACTTCCCCTAATTACACACACACAGAGGCTAAACTTACACCCCTGATATGTTTGACAGGGCAAACAGCCACACGCCCACAGAAAATAAATCAGCCTCACACACACACATGCAGGCTAATCCAAAGCTTAAACACAAACACACACCTACTCAGAACACAAAGACCGGGTGATCTGAGCTGCACGCGAAGAAGAAGAGGAGGTGTATCTTGTGTCTCTGCCCATCTGTTCTTGGTCACCTTGCAAACCGTACAGATGTTGAAGCCGAGAAGAAGCCCGACAAACCGCAATGTGGACACGAGGCCCCTTCGGCGCGCAAACGCTTAAGTTGATCGCTCCCCGTCAGACACGAAAGCAGACAGGCGTGAATGTGAGAAAGACACAAACACCGGAGCCGGTTGCTTCCACATGATGCTTCTTTCATAGCTGGATCTCCAACACTTTAAAAGGGCAGCTAAGTAATACAGCCAGAAAAAAATCAACGGAAAACTCATGAAACGAGAAGACGTACGGGATTTAGAAAGGCCCTTTTATCCTTCCATACATCTAAAGAATTTTAATCTTACAGGGCATGCATGAGTGATCTTTGAAGGTCGTAATTTCTTCGTTCCGCTTGTTAAACCAAGCGTGGCCATTGGACCTGGCTTTAGGATGATACACCTAAATGATACTTGTAGAAAAACTGAATAAAACCTGATTATTTAGCATGGAACTAATGATGAATTAACCTAAAGCAATGGTAAATGTGAAGTGGAACAGGGGCAAATCGTAAACAGACAGATGACCCTTTAGGCTCCTGCAAAAGTTAACCACGTCACCCCGTTCAAAGTAAAAGTCCCCCGTTAAAAGTGCTCATCTTTCCTCTAATTGCTTGGAAGGCCATGCATCTCTCACCGAGCAAGTTGAGTCGGGTCATTGTGTTAAACCAGTTAAGCCCTAAGGGAGTTTAGACACAAAAATAAATCTCAAATAGCTCCACAATTATACGGTCTAAATGCAAACTTTTGGTACCTGTGTAAAGGTAAGACATAAAAGAATATTGTTCAAGTGGAACCACTATATATGCCGGATTTATTTATGAATGAACAACGAAAAAATATTTAAAAAAAATTAGCCTTTCCATATTTTTTTTTGTAAATAAGCTTTTATAAATCCTACATCTTGACTATAAAAGTAGGAAAGCAGGAGTGAATCAGTTGAGGCACATTTGAGGTTTTTAGGGGGCAATGTGTTACGCAGAGCTGTGATTTCGGCACAATTTAGCCAAACTGACAAAGGTTTACACCTTTGTTGGGCCTAAGATGTATATTCTATATTCTATACAAGTTATTTTCTCTCT